>NC_067121.1:36014760-36317791 GCF_021347895.1 Acanthochromis polyacanthus
ATTCTAGAATTTTAACCAGCCGAGGGTCCACATTTTCAGATATTCACAGACCCAACAGTTTGTGCAAGTTCACATTTTGCGTTTCTTCAGCACCGAAAGCCATTTTTATCAGTTTGCCTTTAATCAGTTCTGAAATTTGCAGTTTAAACTAAATTAAGACAGCCTGGGAGCAAGACATAGGACGGTTCCTTCTGACAGCATTCGGCATAGCAGAAGCAGAGAACTGACAACATACCTCTCCCATGGCACCGTAGTACGGGTTTCCCACCATGAAGACAGTGGTCGCTGGAGGGAAGAGCTCATCTAAGCTCTTAAAGCAGGTCAGAGAGGAGTAAAAGGCCTTGATGTCCTGAGAGGATGAGGGAAGAATCAGAATAAAGTGATGAAAGTCTCAGTGCAATTGACTAAATAGGGGCTATATCACTGTCCATCTATATCAGTGGGGTCTCAATACTACAATCTTAACTTTTGATACCAATATTAAGCATAAACGATACTTAGTTTCACAATCACTAAATCACATGTGGTACACCTGTTTTGTTTTACATAACACTAATCATGTGATAAACAGAAACATACTGATGGCATTTGTAAGGTGTAACTGAATGTTTAAACCTATCTAGCATGGCTGCATTGTCTGCAGCTTGGTGGCACTGCAAGAAAACACAACAGCTCAGTACAAAATCTAGGTTTCAATGTATACAAGTGAGATACTTATATGCTCTTTACAATTAAGTACAATAATTCCTGACTCAAAGTTATCAGGTTTGAACCATGAACTGATTTTGTGAGGTTTGTGTGTACAGGTACCTTAACCACGGTCTGGTAGGCGAAAGGGAGGACCTGTTTGGACCACTGCTTCTCCAGTTCCACCACCCCATTGGCTTTGGGAACATACTTCCTTCCTGTCAGCAGCTGGCCATATAAAACTACTGCAGTCTCATTCACCACGATGCCTTTCCTCTTCAAGAAACTGGAAGAATGAAAAAAACAAACTAGTAAACAAACATACACATTAAAACGTAGCCACACAAAATGACAACTTTAGAAAAAAAACAAGACAGTAAAACCTTCAACAATCCAATCATGAAAATACATACAAATGCGTACAGTGTTTACTCTATTAACTAATACGCGTCTTTTGTTTTATTGTTTTGAGTGCCTTACTGTTCAGTGATTCCCTGGACATCTTTCACCCATTCTTTCTGCTCCTTGTCGGACAGGCAGGTGACTTTGGTGGGAGGAGGACTGGACGGTCTGTCGTATACTCGTTGGACACCAGGAGGTTCCTCCAAATAAAACCTGAAAAACAGCGGACAAGATTTCATTTGTTACAAAAAGACACATTCTTTGGGTAAGATTCTATCTTCTGAGTGGCATCTATTTATTTCCAAAATATAATCCTTTAATTTATTCTCTTATTAGCTAAAAAAAAAGTGCTATCTTCATACATTGACAATTAACACACAGGCGAAAACTAATCAGTTCCTGTCTGATGACAAAACAAAAGCCCACTAGCAATTCTTACTTGGTTTCTCCATCTGAAACTGCAATGATGCGAGCTTCCTCTAGATGGGGCCAGTTGACAAACACAGAATTCCCCAGTACTTGTGCGGCAACATCATCACATATCTAAAGATGCAGAGGAAAGAGGAGACAAATGAGACAACTGTTGACACTACAAGTTTTTTTTTCTTTTAAAATATCAGCCATTTCATGCAAGTTGATTTTAGAAGTTGTCACAGATCGATTTGAAAGTATAAAACCTTATTTAGAAGTCTTAATGATTTCTGCCAAGAATAAGTTACAGCCGTACATCACAGGCATAAACAAGCCGACATTAGAACTGGTAAAAGCAATCCATTTTAGAGATCCAGTCATGCTATTACCAGTAATTACTTTTTCAGTTATTTCTTTGATGGGTTTTTGTATGATTAAGACTACAATTGGAGGCATGAGTAGTTCACTGAAACATACCTCAAACATTTTGAGGCACTACAATAATTTATAATCCAATCCATCCCTACACAGTCTCCAAAACCCTCCTCTTGGTTAACAACAATATTAACCGTAAAAAGACATATATATCCCCAGTCTCTCAAGATCCTTTTGTAAATAGATTTAAGTGTAAAAATGCACCAAAGCATGTAAAGTAAGCCATGCACGCCATAGACTGCACACCTACACACACAAAGATAATGCATACCTATACATATACTTGTATGCACAAGAAGATCTTTTTTATGTTTCTATGAATGAAACTGATGATAACTGAAGGCTTCTAATTGACAGTCCCACACCTTTTAGGTATGATAGAGCACGATTTCTTTATAAACAGTCTAAGCAATAAATTGTTTAGGCTTTTATTAAACCAGGTCTACAAACACAAACAAAAGCTCACCGTTTCCCCGTCCTGGGAATGGAGGATATCCAGCATCATGTTCTCCCCTCTGCTGCTCTGCTGGAAAACGACCACCCCGCTCTTCTTTTTATAAAACTAAATGACAGTAAATGAGTCCGAGGAAGAGAGACACAAAGAGGAAGCATTGTAAAAATCTGCTGCATACATTTACATTTCTATGCTTATTGCTTCTTTATTACTGCATTTCAGAGAAATAAACCAAACAAGCTGCTACTGTGAAATTCAGCAGATTTACAAGTTGGTTTCGACAGGCGTTCAACTTAAACTATTAAATGGTTTGCTTTCAACACAGCTGCACTGTGCTTTCATGCACACCCACCCACCTTGTGTCTGATGTGTTGCAAGGTGGGGAAGCCGCAGAAGTACAGAGCCGAGCGGTCGACGCGCCTGCTGACGTGGTCTAGCTGCACTTGCCAAGCGTCCATAGGGATGTTTGCTTTCCTGTAACATCCAAACACCACAATACAATAAACCCGCAGTGAACACGGAGCTTACTGCGCACCGAGCAGGTATAACAGCTGCTTTTTATTGCCTGTGTTTGGGTGACTCATAGACAAGCGCACAAAAAAGCTAGCAGAAAAAATAAGACATCTCAATGTGTCATCAATCTAAACACAGAATTAACAAGGATCATTTAAGACAGACAGAGCAGCATTAGTGTGTGTTTGCACAGTACCTGACATGACAGTGGATGATGTTAGGAAACAGCTGAGGCAGGGTGGAGGTGTATGTGAAGTCTAGTTCGTGGTCATACGAGTAGACTGCACACTCTGTGTGACGATTCCTGGCCTTCTCTCCTTTCGACAGCTTGTCATTGCAGGGCTCCATGGCGGCCAGTAAGCACCTCTGTTTAATGCACACAAAACATATACGTAGTTACAAGGTTACCCAGTTCAACTTTTGTGACGTAACTGTGCCACTATTTGGCACCGGGTGTGTGTGTACGTACCTCATCTATGAAAGGAATGAGCACAACAGCTTCCCATTCTTGCTGCTTGCCATTGAGGTCAGTTTTGAAGTCAAGAGGGTAGTACTCAATGATGGGTGACCTTTCACTGGTCATCAGGTGCTGAAACATCAATACAGAATATATTAACATCCATTTGTGTTTAAACGCTGCACAACTTTCATAATTTGGTAATTTAGCCGTCTTTACATATGTTTCTAGCTTTGGTTTCTAGCTGAGGTCTAGTTTAATTTAAACACGTCTGCAATAAATTGTATCTGCACGTCGTAGATCTTCTGTATGTGCGTCAGAGTGTACACTTGGACAGGAGTTTGTTACCCTGTAGCACTCAGGCAGCAGCTCCATGCTGGCAGCAGGCAGGACTGCCAACAGCTGCTGGAAGGGCATGAAGGGTTTTCCAAGGTCAAAGGTCAACTTCAACTCTGATATATTCCTGATATCAGACAGGAACGGAGCGTAGTGGAAGGGGTAGTACCTAGTATACAGAAAAATTCAAGATGGATTAAAAAAAATGCAACATTTGATGACATTTGATAACATTCCACTCTTCAGATTTGGTTTCTATGTTTCTGAAACACTGCACCATTCACTAAAGCTACCCATCTCAAACATTACACCACATGCCGCGGATTCTCAAAAGATTGCATTATATTATCTGGCTTCTCCTTGAATGAAAAGTAACAAAGAACAGTGCATAAATAATGTGAAAGAAAGCAGTACTCACCAGCTCCAGGACTGGACTCCATGGTAATAGTAGTGGAGAATCCACTGGATACCTTCCACATAACACTTGGCTTGCTTGGCCAGAAACTCGCTGTAAATGGAGGATGAAAACATAGTTTAAGGTGCCTTATGAAGTGCAAATTGATGCGATGATGTGGGCAATAATTCTGTGGTGTGGCAGCACTTGGATTTTCCTGACTTTGAAATTCACTTTGCCCACCTGTGTGCTGTTCTGCTGCCAGGTACAGGGCACATGGTGTACAGGTAGGAGGAGAGGAAGCGAGTTGTTGCTATTTTTAGCTCTTATTACCGGGTCTAAGAACATACTAAATATAGATGTCTCTGAACCATGTCTGTTTCTGGCATAATGTCCCCACCGATCTGTCAATGTGATGATTTGGAGAACAAGATTAAAGTAAATGAATATCCATAAGGCAATAATGGTTAAAATGTGAATAAAATTGTTTAATTAAACAGTAGGGGGCAGTGTGCTACAGCTGCGACAGAATAACTGTGTGTTTGGCCTTTAGTTGTGCAAGAAATTACACTATAAGAGTTTAACAGTTCATATTTAATTCTTGAAATGCATTAAGATGTAGATGCTGCTGTTCTAATGTACTTGCTTACAATGTGAGCAAAATAAAAAAGCATCACAAAATTATTTTTCTATCAACAAACAGATCACATGCCTCTGGGTGCAGATTTGTGTTCCCGTGTCACATTTGTGACATCAATACAATTTCCTGAAGAAGTGTCTTTATCGGTGACACTGCTGTCATCATGCATCACTGTGACTGGCTCCGTTGGTTCAGAGCTGTAAGATCAGTGACGTAAATGTGCTGACAGTGTGTTTATTAACACAGTCAGTTAATTATTCTCTACATTCCACTTCATCCAGCTCTTTGTCATTTTGTACCGCTGCGTCTCCAAGAAATACAATAGCAGGTGCGCTTGGAAACACCCACTCAATACTTGTGCCAACACCCACTGCTTTGCATGATTAAAACAGGGCCAGTAATCTTTCTCTGACCTGCTGAGAGTGAATACACTGAAAATCACAACCAGCCAAAGATATGTCTATGAACATTAAAAGTAAAATCTTTACTAAAACTGCCACTCTACCAATTCCAAATGATTCTTGATGTATAAAATGTTGTGGATTAAAGCACTGAGGGGTTCCATTACAAAAACTAAAATGGGGATTTTAGTTTAAATTTTGTTCGGTCGCACAATGAACCATTTTTGGTTTTGTTCAGGCATTCAACATGATTTTAGTGAGCAACAAATTGATTGGTTCACCTCAAGAGCTGACAGATGAGACAACCAAATTCAAAGTTGTCTCAAAAATTAAAGTTAATGACTACAGTGGTCACTTTTTTACACTGAAGGCTTTGCAGGTTACCCTCAAGTAAAGTGAGGATACATAGAAGCAGCTGGCTTCAATATTTGTGATCTGTGCTTTATCCTTTAACTAATTTGTGTGTGTGTGGGTGTTTGTGTGTTTATACTCACTCAGACACTACATCCACGCCCATCTTGGTCATATAGTATGTGCGTTTGTACTGTCTGAACTCAGTTTCAAACATGTCATCTTCTTCCTCCTCCTCATCTGCTCCTTTTCCTTCTCCAATCACTTGTTCTGATGAGGTCAGAGCTGCCAGAGAGAGGGCTGAATCCTACACACATGGCAAAACATAGGAGTCATCAGTTAAAGGAAATACATATTTGATACAAGACAGCTTTGAAAGAATGGAGTTTCTTTTAGTCGTTGCATCCTCACTTCGTTCTTGTTGGTGTCTTTGCTGGCAGCTTCCTTCTCAGCTGCCAGTCCAGCTGCCTCGTTCAGATATTTGTTACCAACTTTACTCTCAAACCACTTCAGGTCCACAAACACTTCGCTAAAATGTTCCCGATCGAACTGGAGGGAAGAAGGAAATGGGGATTTTATTACTGGTGTATTCTGGAATAGATGTTGTCATAACACCTTTTATTAAAAGTTTATAAAAATAATGGTACACACATAACAAACAATAAATAACTATTGGACTTAGAAAACAGAACATCAACAGCAATAATAATAACAGTTATTGTAATAAGAAGAACGATTATAATAGCAGATAATGCAAAATGTATATATAAAATTATTGTACTTTCATACTATACGTATAAATGTCTTACCTCCGCAAGCTTCTCCATGTATCTCTCAAAGTTTCTGAGGTTTAGGTTGCCGTTCTCATTCAGATAACCTAAGTTAGAAAAAAATGATTCTGTTTAGATTTTAAATGTATTTCACAGTACAGATGACAGACATGTTTCTATATTATAATGTTTAACACGTAAAAAACATTTAACCAGCTGGATGAGTACAAATGTAATACTTGAATCCAACAACACATTTGAAACACTAAATAGAAACCAAACCAAAATACTGTTGATCGTTGTGTGTCTGAGTGTGTGTGTGTGCGTGTGTGTGTGCAGCTCACCCCCCAGGCTGGGTAGCACACTGATATACGTCTTGTACAGCAATGGCAAAGCATCATGATTGATGTGAAGATGAGGGAGGTGAGGGATGAAATCGTTTCCGACGAGGAAGCCCATTAGAATCCAGTCGTCTATTATTCGCTCCAAGTCATAACTAGAACCCATCTGATTCTGAAAAACACCCACAGACATGATAGGAATTGTGAATACATGTCATATATTCAAGTAAAAACTTTCCAAAAACTACTAAAACCTCCATTCGCACTGAAATCTTTCATTTTTTGTTCTAATTACTTTTCTGAGTGTGTGTCTCACCTTGAGCGCAGAGAACTCATAATCTATGTACTCTCTCATCAGTGACAGGTGAAGCAAGTGAAAAGTTGTCTCCTCTGGAGCCGTTATCCTGAAAAACGAGAAGAGTTGGTTTCACAAAAGAAAATGGCAGGACAGAGTATGACAGAACTGATAGAATGCAAATAACAAGAAAGAGAAGAAAAAAGACAAGTATTGAAATGATCAGAAGGAGAAGAACCTTTTCTGGGATTTCTTCCCTCCAAAGCGGACTTCCTCTCTGAGCAAGGAGAAATTCGGCTCATGGCTGGTTAAGCCCAGCATGATCTACAACACAGAGCGAAAGACAGAGTGAGCATCCACAGAGGGTTTGACTAACAATGTACCTCCATATCCAAGTCCCAAACATACCAGATCCGCATCCAGGCCATACAGACAATGTCGGGTGTTGGGATCATGACCTGGCTGGCTGTTCTCAGACCGAATAAACTCCATGATTTTATGTTCTCCCTCCCCTGGTGTCTATAAGGAAGATAAATACAAACTTAATACAAGCATTATTGACTTAAGCTGTTACGGAATCTCACGGTTACTGATTGCTGGCAAAACTTCATGCGACCAATTATTAAATGTTCAGTTACTTTACATTAGTAGCTGTACAGACACACACACACCTCGTGACCAGACAGGTAGACTCTGACATTCTGCCACAGCTTATCATTGGAGAGCTTGTTGTGGACAAAGTACTTGAGCTGTTCCTGAAGTCTCGCCATGAAATCAGTGCCTGGAAAAGGGATATGTTATTAAAGGAGTTGTGGTCAACTTTCACAGAAAAGGAATGTTTGCATGTGATATGTCTGCATGATATAAAACATATCAGTGGTCAAAACTATGTAATTTTACTGACAACGGTTAATGATTACAATAAACAAGAAAACCTAAACTAATCTAAACATCTGAGTCTGTTTGGTTCAGTTTATTTTGGTTAGTGTGAAAGTTGTCAATCAAACCAAAAACAGGGGGTGTGTTCCAATACCCCTAAAGCCCTACTGTACAGCATGCCAGATAAACATATACAATCTTCCAGTACATAGTATGTCAACTCTAGTGTGCCGAAAATATCAGGATGTCCTTCTATATCCAGTCTCCTTTTTCAGTATGCAAGCCAGCGCCATATGCTAAATGGCTAGAAACAATCAGTTAACACATCTGTAGTAATGTGGTAATGACAGACTGTGTAAAACAGTCAATACAGGAAAGAAAAATAAAGGAAAAAGAGTTCCTTTTATCTGTTTTAATGTGTGATGTTCATTTTGGCGACGCTTTAAAGCGTTCCTACCAGGAGTGATACAGTTGGAGTCGAAGCGAGCCTCTGTGGGAAGCACCTCTCCTTTATCCAGAGCTTTTTTTATCTTTTCCTCTGCTTCTTTGGCGGACCTAGACACACAGACAACCACCCACACACACAGGTAGAAAGAAAAGACAGCAGGTCAAACTCAGTCTCAGTCTGCCTGTAGGCCGATTCCTTCACTCTTTTAAACCAAAGCAGAAAATGTAGGATTTTGGCTGGAGTCCATTTGAGCCTTATTCTACCATTTTAGGAAATCATACATTACTTGGGCTTCCAATTATACCACCAGACATTGCAGAAATATATTTGCAAACAGAGCTGACGCGCTAATCAGATAACAAAAAGAGAACGTGGAATTATTTACAGTTCGGAATCAACATAATAGTGCAGGCATGCTAATAAAATTCCATTTCTTTATTTGGTCAAGTTGATAAAAGCTGCTGCCAACATCCTATATTTACTAATTATGTAGAAGTATTGACAGAAATGTTTTTTAACATCTCTCATGGGGTTAAAATGCTTCTACAACAATTAATTATCCATCCATCCAATATTTATGCATCGCTTAATCATCATTAAGAGTCTATCCCAGCTGACTTAGGGCGAAGACAGGGGACACACTGGACAGGTCTCCAATCTATCCTGCATAGAGACAAACAAGAACACTCATATTCACACTTATGGACAATTTTAAATTATCAATTGACCTTTGGATTGTGGGAGGAAGCCAGAGTTCCCGAGGAAAACCCACACATGCACAAGGAGAACGTGCAAATTTCACGCAGAAAGATCCCAGGCCCTTCCAGCTGCAAGATGATAGTGCTAACCACCGAGCCACTTTGCTGCCCAATAATTTATTATTAATAATAAAAATAAGTAAAACGATCTGACAACAAAGACAGACAGACAGACAGACAGACAGACTTTTCAGAATAAATGTATCCTTCTCAACCTGAATCTGCGTCCTCTCTGCTGGTTCATTTTTGCTCTCGGTGCCACACCATCCACAGCCATGAAGAAGACCTTGCGAGGCTTGATGATCCTGAAGAGCACCTCCAGGTAATGGAAGATGTCGGCGAAAATCTTTTCCTCAGAGATGCGAAAGTGGACATCCTCGTCGTTCGGGTGAGAGCACTGGTGGATGATGCCATTCATGTCCAGGTAGAGATTGTCAAATTCAGGAATCTGAAGTGAGAAACAGACAAATAACAAATGCATTATCTGTGTATACCAAAATCACTCTGTGCCTTATCATGTGAAATGCAATGATATTCAAACTTTACTTCTGTGAAACGTGTAGATTTAAATTTTTGTTGACATAAGCAAAGGTAATGAGTACTTAATATTTAGTACTGAATTCACAGAATTGTTATTTATGTTAATAGAATAAACACAATATTAGGGTTAGCTAACATAAGAAAATTAGGCTAACATAAAACAGAATTGTCACCTTTTTGACAACTTAAACAAAAACAGAAAGGTAATAGTCGCAGAAAAACGGAGTTCACGGCAGAGATGTTGAACTGGTTTGCATTAGATTCCACATGTGTATTTAAATAAGAGGGCTGAGGGTGTGGATTGCAAAGTACGTTTTGTAATATTTCTGTAAAGTGACTGGTTTGTAATTGGTTATTTCTTAGTTCTTTGAAATTCATCTGTTAACAATAAAAAAAAACTTTCTGTGTAGAGTTTTCTGGATTTTTGTGGTCTGCGATGAGTATAAACATGAACTTGTACGTGTTAGTCATCAAAAGCAATCTTGTGTTCCTCCAGCCTTTTCATAACGCCAGACATGTAGAAAAAAGGGAACCTACATCGTTTCTGTGTTTCTGAAAGTGTTCCTGCGGGGTGATTTCAAATGTTTCAAGTCTAGCATGCAACATACTTTCCCATATCCATTGTTATCTAATTCAGATCTAGTAGAATAAAAGGTCTTGTTATTGCTTTCATAAATATACCAAAGCTGTCTTACGCAATGAGAGCGACACTGAACAACGTCCAGCTGATGAAACTACCGCTCAAACACTGAAATACGAGCCTCCTTACTACAAAAGGAACTAGGTCACTCGGGTCCCCTTCAGTGCCGGTAAATTACAAGAAAATACACTGATAAGTTATCTCAACTACACGTTCATCACATAACTATAGCATTCTAAACTACTTTTCAAACGTTGCAAAGTACAGAGAATTATCAGCAGCGTTTAGACATCTCTTATTAGCATAAAGTTACTTAGCTAGCTGGCTGTGAGGGGTTTATTATTGTTCAGTAAGTTCTTGCCTTACGAGAACGTGAACTACTTGGTGGTAACATATTTTCTATATTCACTTTGACCTGTTCAATGAGAAGATATGCTTGCAGATGACCAAAATAGTTCGCTACATAGTGCAGGAATTTTGTTAATAACGTTATGTCTATTTAGTGTTTGATAAAGTGATGAAGTAAAAGGTGTCTAACAACAAGAGAACTGTCCACTCGTCGGGGAAACATTGGGAAGCTACGTGGAATAAAACTTCACCGGCCCGCTAGATTTAGCTCGCTGTTAGCAAACAGCTAGCTGCGCTAACGCCGCGGCTCTCGGGAACAGTGGACGGTGAAGCTAACGGCAGTCAGCGCTGTTTCCTACCTGGTGCTCCTTCACAACTTCACTCAGACACGGATAGCGCTCCGATATCCAGCGGTAAAATTTCGGTACTCCCATTTTCACCGCGAAACTTTCAGCCTCCGGAAGAAAATAGCGGACAGTCTAAAACTGAAAGGAGATGTTTAGCTACGCGGTGAACCAGATACAACCAAGGCTTCTCTGTGTAACATGAGAATTTTCTTTGAAGCCAGGTTTTGTTTCCAGCGGCCGCTAAGTAGCTAGTTGTCCGTTGTCCGTCAGCTAAAAGAGTCCGCCACCGCTATGACAACAGTCGTTCCGTTTTATTTGAGAAGCGTCCAGACGCTGCGCTGTGTTTGTGTACTATTGAGGAGCAATGACTTGATAAGTCAGAGTTAGCATTACTTATGTTCCTGTCAAAATTCCATTTGAAAGTAATTCCTCCAAATCAGTCTGGCCCTAGTCCACTTATTTTTCTAGCTTCACCACAGGCTTAACTAGTGTTACAACTTATCAAACTGAAACATTTCTCTATTTACTGTTGTACTGTGAACTGACTACATGGAAAGCTATTTTTACATGGAATAAACTTATTGCATATTTCAAATCTGAGCTATGCCTGTTCTATGAGGAAAACAGTTGTAAAAATGCAAAAAGCTTAACTGTTCAATTTTTTTAAACAAAAAAAAAACAGGACACAAAGCCACTTTTTTGCATTACTCAGAACTCAATTACAGCATTGTGTTCATTTACTATTGCATTGTTTAAATAAGTACAGCATGTTGGAATTGTGATTTTGAGTAGAGGCACACTTATTTTCATCAAAATTTTATTCATATGAATCCCTCCAGTTCAGTTTGGCATTTTTTTTTTTTTTTTTTTTTTTTAAACTTAATGTTTACTGAACCAGGAGGTACTCTGAGATAATGTCTGTCAGAGGAGGTCTGAGTATAAAGTTACAAAATAACATAAAAATAATTACAAGTTGACACAGGACAAAAGTAACAGTTAAGCAACCAGGGCATTGACACATGAAACAAAATCCAAAATTACTGAATGCTACACCCTACACTGCTCCCATGAATATGATCTTTGAAATAATTGATTTGCTGCATGGAAAGACCCCTTTATTTTAGTCTGCGTTTACATCCATCTCCCAAAATGTGAAATTAGTCAGTGCAATGAGAAAATTTCCGTCCATTTCAGGAACTTTCTAAAAGTCCCCCAAATTTACTGAACTGTATTCCAAACCTTCCCCTTGTTATTTCAAGGTGGCAGCATTTAAAAGATTAGCTCATTTTTATTAAAGATATGTTAAAACATCCTTACTGCTAAGAGCACATGGTCTTTAGGACCAGGTTAGAACCAGAATTGTTCTTGTGAAATTGCAGTTGTGATATAAGGGAAAGAAGAAAAAAAAAAAAAAAAAAAAAGTAGTTTATATACCATTCACTATGATGAAATGGGCCCTTCTGCTATACTTTTAGTGCGATTGCTTTAACATTTAGTAAATAAATGTCTTTTTCCTTAAGCCAATGAATGCTGGACTTTTACTGACAATTAAGAACTTCAGAGCCATTGTGTTTTTACCTTTTTTTATTGTCATCTCAAATTTTTGACAAACTGGTGGTATTTAAGCAGCTCATATTTCAGTACATCATGTAATTATTACTACACAATCTTACCGTCGATAAAATGTTCATTAAAATATATGCAGTTTTACGAACATGGAGGATACAAGAGAATACATTAAAAAAAATGAGGTCTGTGTACATTTCATAATGCTATATCCAATGTCTAAAAATGAAATCCACACAAGTTAAAAACATTAGTATGAAATAAAAATCCATGCATGCATATACATGATGGGATTAAAATAAGCTTGCATCTGGATCTGCAGTCAGTGCAAGTTATTGCTTATTGTCCCATGGACGGGTGTTGGGTGCTCTAGGACTAAGCGTTTTGGAGGCCTTTGACTTTTGTCTGCAGAGGAAAAAACAAAATTCATAGTTGAAGAGCAAACAAAACATACAAATTAATGCTAAGAGCTAGAGAAGACGCACAAAAGACAACTTACTCCTTGGTAAAGGTCATGTCGGCACCCCACACGAACGGAACAGCATCATTGTCGACCTCTGCAAGACAAAATCCTTTGTAACCTTTACAGACACTGCATTTAAAACATGTGGTAAAGGTCTGACTTAGGGTATGTTTGGGAAGAAAAGAAATGCATGACAATATTTCTCATGGATTCAACAACTCAATCAAGACATGACTGATACTTTGAGGGAAGAGTTATGCAACATGAGAGAATTCACTTCCCTCTAAGATAAAAGGCTAGAAACAGATGGAACATATCTGCACTTTAACATTTTTCCTTGTTTGTTTAATCTGTACAAAAACAAAAAGCTGTAAATATCAATCACACCTTCTTCCCAATCCTCAGTCATGTTCGGGTTTACCCTGGTGCTCACTGGGACATGCCACTGAGGTTCATTCGAGCTTCCAGCTGTAAAAAGAGAAAAATTCTACTTAATCACGGTTGGACACACTGAAAGAAAAATGACTCTTTCCCTTTTCTAAGGCATTTCCTTGCAGCTGTTCGCTGACATCATCCCAAATGATCCTACAGATGAGGACAGGTTACCACCTTTGGTCCCTGTTCCCCTTTAACCTCTGCAGGCCTGAGCCCATCTTCAGGTTCAGACTTTCTTGCCCCAATATGGTCTTCAGACAAGCAGACGCTGTAGGAGGAAGATATGCCTGAACTCTGTTCTAGTTTAGGTTGGATAGCGTCTATTCTGATGTGACTCAGCAGATGAGTTGCATCCATATAGTCTAAATCTGACCCCTCTCCCAACTAGAATATGTACCCGGAGATCAGCGAATCCTCAGAAGTGTTGCCGTCTGTGTCACTTCTCCTTATAACAGTAAACCTTCACTCACAACCTAAGCTATCCGAGTCTCCAGTGAGTGTGTCTGCCTCCTCATCCTCTCTTGACCTTGCCGAGCTTCCACAACACGCACAACTCTGAATCTTCAGATGCAGAAAGACAATCTCACCGGCCTGACTGTCCTCAGATGGTCTGTTCTCACAGGTCTCGGTGTGGTGTGCCAGCTCATGCTTTGGGACCAGGTGACGAGCATTAAAAGGACAGGTCTTCAGCTCACTGGCGAGTTTTGGATGATTCTGCATCAATGACAAATGAGATCAACAAGTAAACTTTTACTCAGTCTTGGCAGGATTTCTAGAAACCAACACTAATTGATCACTTTCAGTACTGGGCAGTGGGTAAAGACCCTGCAGTTTAAGTTTGTCAAAATATAAATCAAATAGTGATAACCTTCAGTAGTTCCCAGCAATCTAATCTTAGAGTGCTGCAGTGTGTAGTTTGTATACAGTCTTTATCTTGAGAGTTTCTAAAAGTTTGCGTGTGTTAAATTTCAAGTCATCTCCTAAAATATTTGGTACCAAAACAATATTTGCATGTTTAGGATGTGGAGCAGTCTAAAAAAAATTCTAGCAATTGGAGGAAATTAAACCACCATAACACCTTAATTCTCTCAACCATAACTCATGCCAGGAGGTTTGAAAGACATACAATTGGCAAAAAGATACCAGCTAGAAACTAAAAATTGGTTTAAAAAAAAAAAAAATGCATTTTCAACTTTCCAAAGGGGGGAGAAAAAAAAAAAAAAAAAAATGTGTGATGCAGTTCCATCAGGAAAAAATAAATCTAGCTGAGAATTGCAATATTTTACTAAAATCACTTGTTCTGCATGTCTTGTTTATTCACCAAAAATACAGTTTGCACCAGATCCTGTAAAAAAGCAAAACAAAAAACTACGAAGTCGGTGGTCTGCACTGCAACTGGGAAACCACAAATGACTCAGCTGTGACAACAAAAAACCTGAACTTTCAACTGAACTGTAGGCTGTGTTTGCACAGAGAGACAAGTAAATCAGACAGAGTGAGAGCAAAATAAAACAGTTAAGCAACAAACAGGTTTACTACAATATCTTTATAAATAATTTTCAATTTTATATATAATATTTAGAAGAATATTTCTCTAGAAATGCCATGGGATGTTTGGTTATAGGCGGCCATGTTGATTTTAGTCCTGAAACCAGCAAAAATGTCACCTATAATACCTGTCAACTATGTTATAAAAAGTCCCGTGTTTGTACATTGACCCACCCACTAAACTGACAACACAGCATTCCAATAACCACAAATGCCATCACACACATGTTACAGCTACAATATTTCTCCCATTCTTGCTAGCATCAGTGTGTTGACTCACCTTCCTGCACTTGATAATGTGGAAAGGAAAGCGACTGGCCCGGATTTTGTGGTGTTCGTCAAAAGGACATTGCAGAAGTCTATTTGGATCGCCGTCATCAGTTACATCTTTAAGAATAAGAAAAGAAAAAATGCATACTTGTCACCAATCAATACTTCCAAAACAAAAAAAAAAAGCACCTTCAGCTGTTAAACAGTATCTTTAGTTTTACCGCTTTCCTCTGCAGGATGTGCTCTCCCTGCTGAAGCCATCCTGCTTGGACTGCTGGGAGTTCCAAATCTGTAAGTCGCCATGTGTAGCTGAGGTTTACTGTGGACCGGTCCTGCTGGTCAGCTGGGATGAAATGCAACTCAAGTTAGCACTGGATGAAAAAGACTCCGAAAAAAAAATACTGGCAGTTTGTCATGTGCATCATTCCGTTTCATTCTCAAGTTTGAAAGCTGCACTGTGTGACCATTCATACTACTAATGCTGCATTTTGCGTACCAGTACATGCAATTTTACCTTTCTATATTGCCATCTACAACTCCTATATTCACATATGCTCACTGGCTACTTATTAGGTACACCTCGCTAGTAAAAGGTTGGACTCCCTTCCGCCTTCAGAACTGCTTTAATTCTTGGTGGCTAACTTTCAACAAGGTGTTGGAAATGTTCCTCAGAGATTTTGGTCCATATTGATATGATAGCATCATGCAGTTGCTGCAGATTTTTGAGCTACACATCCATGATGCCAATTTCCCATTCCACCACATCCCAAAGGTTCTATTGGATTGAAATCTGGTGACTGTGGAGGCCATTGGAATAAAGTGAATTCATCATGTTCAAGACACCAGTTTGAGATGGTTTGAGCTTTGTGACATGGAGCATTATTCTGCTGGTAGTAGTCACCAGAAGATGGTCCACTGTGGTCACAAAGGGATGGCATGGTCAGCAACAATGCTCAGGTAGGCTGTGGAGTTTAAACCATGCTCAGTTGCTACTATGGGGCCCAAAGTGTGTCAAGAAAATATTCTCCACACCATTTATTCCACTAGCCTGAACTGTCAATACGAGGCAGGATGGATCCATGCTTTCATGTTGTTTACGCTAAATTGTGACCATCTGAATGTCATCACTGAAATGGAGACTCAGACCAGGCAAAGTTTCTCCAATTTTCTATTGTCCAGTTTTGGTGAGCCTGTGCCAACTGAAACCTGCATTCCTTGGTTGTATCCAGTGGTTATTTGAGTTACTGTTGCCTTTCTATCATCTCCAACCAGTCCGTCCATTCTCCTCTGACCTCTCTCTCCTCAAGAAGGCATTTTGGTCCATACAACTGCCGTTCACTGGACATTTTCTCTTTTTCCTGACCATTCCCTGTAAACCCTAGAGATGGTTGTGTGTAAAAGTCCCAGTAGATCAACGGTTTCTGAAATACTCAGACCAGCCACGTTCAAAGTCACTCAAATCCCTTTCATCCCCATTCTGATGCTCGGTTTGAACTTCAGCAAGTGGTCTTGATTAAGTCTACATGTTGAAATGCTTTAAATTGCAGCCATGCAATTGGCTGATGAACCATTTGTGTTAACAAGCAATTAAACAGGTGTACCTAATTAAGTCCTCCTGAGTGTATTCAGTGTGTTCATACCAAACGGTTCATCCTGCAGCAGACTGAATATACTCAGTGCATTTTACTAATTCATTTGCACTTAGACAATTAACTGCATTTAATTTCACTTCAGTTTACTGTTATTTAAACACGTTAAAAACACAAAGAAATAATTTTGTTGCCCAGCAACATATAGAATAAGCCACATTTTGCAGTAAATATCTAAGATAAAACTCTGATAAGTAAATTAAACATAACCAAACAAATCTATAAGAAATAGAACACATAGTAGCGTGTTTACACTAACGGTTTATCAAAAACCAAATGCAGTCGGAGCAGTTCAGACAATCGATACAAAACAATTTTGTTTTCTTAGGACTTGACAATAAAGCTGAATTTAAACAGCAGGATTCTGTCCAATTAACAGGGAACACAACAGGTGTGCCACATTTTCTATCACTAGTATGTTTGGTTTTCCTGTTGCACAAAAATGAAAATTCGGCTTGCATATTTTTTCAAAAAAAATCTGCAACATTTAATTTTCTGAGTAGCAGATAAGGTTTAATTTAATTATTAATATTTGTGTTTTTTATTCTAACTTACCAAAAAAATCCAAACCATTGCTTTTTTGTGCACCCCAGCTTGAAAGTGAAGGGAGAGTTATTTAAAGTTAATTTTTGGTCGCATTACATTTTGCTTTTACGGTTGTCCTATGGTTGCATGGCAACTACACCGAGTCTAACGCGCATGCTCAAAGCGAAGCGTGACGGCAGCGTTCTTCTCAGAGAAAACTCCAGCTCTTCGGAGGCCGTATTCAAAACTTTCCACTTTATGTCGTTTCTGTGCAAACTGGATTCACCCTAACACCGTTGTCGTGTAAACTGGCGAACGACTAAGTGTGTTATTCTTTGTTTCATGAGAGGCAATGGGGGCAGGAAAACCAGGTTTAAAGTTGCCTAGTTAGTTAAAGAACTTTTATCTAAGTTTCCTGGACGTATAAAGCAGTAAGACGTATATTAAAGACTTCATTTAACTTAAATATAGTCTCTAAAACGTGTAAAATAACAAAGAAACAACACTTTACACACCTCTGGTCCTGCTGCAACGTCCACTCGAGACCTGCTGAACTTTAAATCGCTGCTCCGCCCTCACGTTTTTAAACTTGACGTTAAGTCACGTGACTCAATTTATTTGAAAACGTCTAATGCGGATTATCCCATCTCAAATCATCAGTGGTCTGTTCCACCACTTCTGATTTGTTTTTTAATGTCAAAATGTAAGGCCATGTTTGAACAACAATATCTCAGGAGTTTTTTTCCCCTCTTATTGCTGCCATTCTGACAAAATCTGCACTATTAGACAAGTAGATCAAATAATCTCTTATTATTGGTGGGTTGAAGCATGAAAAAACAGGGAGGTCTTCATGAAAAGTCCCATCTTTGAGCTCACATGATAAAAAAAAAGATACTGCAGAAGCGTTATTCCATTTGAAATAATCAGGGATCTTCTCTTAGTAAAAATTGGTCAACTTGACCAAAACCACACAAAAATCATCCCAAATGTCCCAATGTTTGTCAAAAATGTCTCAAAAAAATGTAAAGAATTACACTAAGACATCCCCAAATTATCAAAACCTGAAAAAAAACGGGAAAAAAAATGACAAAAACCCTTAAAAATAACTCAGCACTTCTCCAAATCACTCAAAAATTGTCGAAAAGGACCTGAAATCCTGTCCAATATGACTCAAAAACCATCCAAAAATAGTATCTTTGAAAATTTTGTTCGATATATCAAGTACTTTCTGAAATCCACTTTTGTTTAAAGTAGTTGCCCTTTCATTCACTTTGGGCCTGTTGTTTTATTTTTTCGCTCATTGCAATTTCATGTTGTTTGAACAACAATATGTCAGGAACTATCACAGATAAAAGTCTCAAAGGTGTGAGGGTGCTTTGCTGGTGACACTGCTGGGGATTTATTCAAAACTGAAGGGACACTGAACCAGCATGACTACCACAGCATCCTGCAGCAACATGCCATCCCATCCGGTGTACGTTTAGTTGAACCATCCTTTATTTTGAGTCATTTTTGAGGACTTTATTGGAAAATCATTGTTTTTGATCACAATAACCTATGGAAAATCATCACCCACAAAATGGAGAACCACAAGCCCCAAAACAAAGCAAATTTGTTTGAATTTGTTCAACAGGAATGGGCTGCTGTGACAGCAGAACAATGTCAGAAGCTAGTGGAGAGCATGCAAGATGCATGGCTGCAGTCATCAAAACAATGGTTATACAATCAAGCAGTAACTCCTGTGTGGATCATGGGACTAAAACAGACAAAAGAAAACATGGAATGCCTAAAAGCACTGTTTTTGACACTAAAATGCCATAGCTATTGATGTAAGAACTTAAATGATTTTTTTTCCCCAAGAAAACCATGGAAAATGTCTAGACATCAGCTCTTGAATTAAATTCTTATGAGCTATTTTTACCATTTTTCCAAACAAATGTACCTTTAGTTCTACCAGGCATTAAAGAAAACAAGGATGGTCTAATAATTTTTTCCATGACTGTACATTATATTTATAGTTCTTGACATGAAATAAACACCTGAGAAAACCAGAACCAAACATGACAAGAGTTGTTTCGAAATAATTTATTCAGTTATACAAATACAAAACACCTCTCTCACTCAGTTATCATAAAATAGGCAGGTCTTGGTGGCGTTTCCCAAACCCTCTCGATGAGTCATCACGGATCACCACTCCACAGAAACTGACAGCAGTTTGCCTGAAGTTTACAATGTAGCTCAGTTCAGAAGGTACAGCTTAAACCTACAGTATGTGAAGAGGAATTCCACTGCTACTTTAAAAGAACTAAAACTGATTCTGCGAGGTTTCGATTTTTCAACAAGCAACAAACAGCCCACATATGTTCAAAAAATAATAATAATCCAGTTCCATGCGGCACTGCAGATCAATGCCTGAAGTTACACGAGAAGAGCTGTGATTACAGACAAATGTGTCAAGTCTCAATTTGTTCTAACAGAAAAATTAGCACAGAGGAGTTTCTCATCTCCACAACTCATTGGTCTTCCTTAACGTCCACACACTACTTCACATTCTGCACTCTTAAGCCAGAAGAGGAACTGTTGATGCATTTGACAGAATGAAATTCAAGTCATATTTATTAAAACTGGCTTCTCCCAATCTGAAAAACATAAAAACTGCACATAAAGGGGGTTAAAAAAAAAAATCAAAACAGGAGGTTGACAAACAACGAGGGGGTATTAAAAGCTTCATGAAAAGACATAATTTTTGCATGTCATTTTGTCTTGTGCTTTGGCCTTTCAAAGAGAAAATGCATCACACTAGTAGCGTTTGGCTGGATGTACCCTTAAGAGCAACAGCTTAATTAAAAAAAACAAAAAGGTACAAGTTTTGATTTGACCTAAAATCATAAAGAGGTGTTCTACTGTACTGTAGCCGGTAAAACTTTACTGAAAAGGAAACAAAACTGCTTTATAAAGTCTCTTGTTCTGTTTTGTGCCCAAGCTAGGTCCTCATTTTGTTGCTGGAAAATGGCAGCACATCTTCTCCTGCTATGCGGATGTACTGGTCCGAAGTCTTTGCCGCAGTTCAACAACTTGTAGCTCGTTACAAATAAGACAGATTGAGTTTATTTCAGCTTTCCTGGTGCTCAGCAGGCAGCCTGAAATTTCCCCTCATCAGACTGATCGAACCACCGAACAAAGAGGCCGATCGTAGTCTAACGGCCACTGAAGATATGGCGAGTCCTCAGACGAGCTCGAGTACCTGTGGAGAGACAAAAGGTGCACCGGTGATGTTTTCTGTGGCTCGCCGTTACTGGAAACGCACAGTTGTAAACAATCAGAAGAGCACAGTCAATGGTTTGATGCCGAGGACGTACACAAACCCCTTATAGTTCGCAAATCATATTATTTTCAATGTGACAAACAAGAATGTGACTGCTAAAACAAAACAACAAACTGGGAAAAGCATGTCACTAACACAATACAAAGAGAGACAGGTAAAAGAATGTTGGCATGACGACCGCATTGCTTTATTTTCTTATATGCAAACTGTGGGGTACTAATAACCGTTTTGGTTTCAATCTATTTAAGGAGGTAATTGTTTTGCAAGATGGTGAATTGATGAGGGAACAGACAAAAGATTAACAGTTTGATTATGATCATTTTATTATCATTTAAATGTACATTTTTCCAGCAAAAAAGTTAAATATTCTCAAATAAAAATTATTAGATTTCTGTCAACTAATTCAGCTCAAACCAGGCAGAATACTAGTCTATGATGAGAAGCATGCACCTCTAGTAGGACTGCAGTGACGAGCATGTTAAGTTGAAAATCACAAACCTTGATTGTTCCTTGACTGTTTGCAGCAATCAGCACATTTGACTCCTAAAAACAAAACAAAGCATCAAACAAAACACAAGTTACTATAAACTATTATAAGTTGGCAAGAAAATTCAAAGAAAATAATAGTCAGTGTGAAACTCAAGACATACTTAAAAGAACAGAAGTACATTTTTCATGGCTCAAAGACCTCAATTCTCCAAAAGCATCACACATGTCATCGGCCGAAGCAGCCGATGCAGTAAATCATAATGATGAACTCACTCCATCAGGCAGGGCCCTCCAGCAGACAGCACTAACAAACTCGTTGGTGTCGTCTTCCTTCTTGTCCTTGTCCAGGACACTTTTCACTGTGTCAAACTTGAACGTTAACAGAGTCTTGGAAAGTCCTTTGTAGTACAGATACAAGGAGTTGTTCTCACTGCCTGTAAACACGCACAGACAAAAGGGCATATTTCATTGGAATCACTTTCTTACTGGCATGTACAGAGTTAAAGTTAGTTACTACTTCTTTCTGTGGAGAAATGCCGTAAAAGCGATTATTTTTGGACAGCATTTAAAGTAACTGCTGACCACAGGCGACGTAGTCTCCATTGGATGCCAGGCCGACAAAGTTCTTCTCATTGATGTGACCCTTGAAGGAGCGAAGGCAGTGAGGCTTGTTGACGTTCCACAGCTTCAGCTGACTGTCTGTCGAACTGCAAAATGCAGAGTAAATACATTGTTAGTCAAGAGCTTTTAGGCATTTGTGACGTGAAATCAAATGGCAACACTCTAGCGACTTAGAAATAGGTTTAAAAATATCTGTATAGTGGTTCTTTTGCCATATCGCGGTTCACTTTTTACAGTGTCACTGTATCGCAGGATTTTTCGCTTTATAGGCATTTTCTTTATATGTTTTATTGTGGCGAGCTGTGTTGAAGAACAATGGTGATGAAAGGATATCTGCCTTTTATGCACTCTGCAACTGGCAGATGCTTTTATTTTGACACACACACAGAGCAGCCTGATGGGAAATGTGGCAGGAAGTCATCAAACACACTCACGGTCCTGACAGCATAACGCCTAACCAAACTAAATCACAAAACACAGACACTAGTAACATTGTAACACAAACAAAAACCACAATAGTGACATTTAAATCCACAACACCGAGAACTCCCATGGTGCATTGCAGCACAACAGTTCAGTTATGGCAACTGGCTCTGCGATCGCTACATTATTTTAATTATTTCTGTAGTAAAATAAGCATTTTCTAGCCTAAAAATAATCAAACAAATACAAAAGATAATAATTAAAACATATTAAAAGAATATTTCATCAAAATAAAACATGTAGCGTAGAGCACTGATTGGCTCAGCGACCGTAGCATCAGTCTCCTGTGTGTAGCAGCATTCAGCATCTCACTTTGTCACCTTGTGTACTCTAATACTTTTATTTTCAGTGCAACCTGAGGTACATGCTATTAAACGTACATGCTAATGAGTGAAAGAAAATACACACGCAAGAAACTTTGGAGGTGTGCTTAGTTTTATCAAACTTGCAGCTGAACACCTCGAGTAACAACAAAAGAGATTTTTAGAATATTGTCAGCTTTTACCAAAGTACATTTTTCACAAATTCAAGTCATTTTGACTTGAGGAAGGAAAAAACAAAAACAGAGCCACACACGTACAGTATAGAACATCTTAGTCATGTCTAAATGAGCAGTTTGTTAAAGGAAATTATTATGATCATAAACAGACAGTACCATGCATAGTACATAGTGTCTGTGTGGCATGACTTTTAAGTGAAAATAAAGGTCCCTGGAACATTTAAGTCTTCAAAAATGCAGAGGAAGTATCTCTGATGTTTTGCATTATTGTCTGAGAAACAAACTTTTAGGCATTACAGCTAAATATAATTCTAACTGGACTTACGCGGAAACAATCTCCTCTCCGTTGACAAACTTGGCGTATGACACGGCTTTCCTGTGGCCTTTGAACACCATGATTGGCTGCTTAGTGTTGCGTAGATCATAGTAGTGAACACAGTGGTCTGTGGGCAGAAGGGAGAAAAAAAATGCATGCATTTGGATGAGAAGGACTCAAGAAAAGGGGCTGTTGTATGCCCTTCATAGATAAAAACAACTCAGTGTCAGGTCTATCCAGTAACCACCAAGTTGTGGTAAAAAGATGGTGCAATGTTTTGTTGACTTTTGGTGAAATGTGCGACTCGAACAAGAAATGTTTTCTCCATCAGCTCTGTGTTTTAGTAAATGGTACACTGTGCCTGCTTACTTCAATGTGCTCGCTTTGCTCCAGACAATAAACCAACAACTCCAAGGTCAAGGAGGGGTTTCTTTTTCCAGGCTTAGTGGACTTGGTCTTTAGAGACACAGGGGAATGGGGTAAATTCTCGTAAGCCAGGGCAATTCACCGCTGGATAACAGCGTTTCTGCTCTGCTAGTTTTGACCTCTGTTAATCCAACGTTACTTACGGGAAAGGACCGTTTCTGTGCACTATTGAATATTTATAATTCCTATTTCTCCATTGGGAGAGCAATAAACGAAGTTTTCAGAAGTTTGTCTGGACCACCAGAGTCTGGGTGACCGCAGGGGAAATTTAGTAGTCTACAAGGAGAATCTGCAGTGGTGTGAGTTGAGTACATTAATAATAATACATCACAATAAGAGAAAAACAAGTTTCTTTGCCTGTGATTCTGCAGGGGGACAGTGGGGTGGGCTGACAAATTCCTCAACTCTTTTTGAATTCAGTAGGAACTTTTAAAGTTGCAAAATAAATGAAATAAACGGATTTATTTATTAAATGTCAGACCATGTACATTTAAACCAGCTCACACTTGGTTATATATTTAAAAGCATCTTTTGAAGCCAGTGAAATATATTTATACACAAACGATCAGGCATAATATTATGATCATCTGTCTAATACTGTGTTGGTCCCTCTTATGTCATCAAAAATGCTCTGAACCGCTGGGCCAGAGGACCTCTCAGGGTGTACTGCGGGGTCTGGACCAGGATGTTGGCAGTGGATCCTTTGGGTACTCCGGGTTGTGCAGTGGGGGCTCTCTGAATCAAACTTGTTTCACTGCATCCTGCTGATGTTTGATCAGAATGGAGTCTTGGAAGTTTGGAGGTCAAATCAACATTTTGGGTGACTGTGAGGTTCCCCAAGATTTTCCTGATTGTTTTTTTTTTTTTTTATGTTTTTGCATTTTCCCGCAAGGGTAGGCCAGTATTAAGGATTGCCATCTGCATGAAGGAGTGTGCTTGTCCTGGGACAATGTCAATCTTGGGTATGTCTCATCAACATGGATGCCAAAATCCAAGGTTTTATCAAAAGTTTGGACACACTTTCTCATTCAATTGTTTTTCTTTTATTTATTTTGTACACTGTAGATTAATACTGAAGACATTAAAACTATAAAAGAACACACATGGAATTTTGTTGTAAACAAAAAGTGTTAATCTTCAGTATTAATCTACAATGTAGAAAATAGTACAAATAAAGCAAAAAGCATCGAATGAGAAGGTGTGTCCAAACTTTTGACTTGTAGTGTATATACATACAACTACTTCTAAAATGAGTACAAAGACGAGATAAATAAGATAACAAAACAAAACTTTAGAGCCATCGTCATCGTACCTGCACAGCCAAAGGCCAGATGATATCTGGAGGTTGGGCTGAATTTAACGCAGCAGACATTGGCTTTAGCTTCGATGCTGGCCACTGAGTTGTCAAGGTTGGTTGACCACAGCTTCACTAAAGAGGAAAAAAAATAGCACAAAACCATTTGAACACAGACAAAAATAAGATGTGATAGAAGCTAGAAAGCTAATTGTGTCTGCAGTCTTTGCAGACATGGTGTTCCTCAGTTACCTTTAGCGTCATCAGAACCAGAGGCTAACAGCTTGGGGTCCATCAGGTTGAAGTCAACACTCCAACACCGTTTTTCGTGTTCCTGAAAAGAAGACAGAGGACACCTTCGAAGTTGATACTTGAACTTAGGCAATGCATGTACACACATGTGGAATATAATTAATTCAAATACTGGGCCTAAATGAACCGTCTCACCACACCTGGTAGACTTTGGACCTCTGGCCAGTGAATCCATCCCACAGAATGACGGTACCCTCGTAGTCGCTGCTGGCCAGAAGGTTCTTGTGATAACTGCTCCAGCTGATACAGCTACAACAAACAAGGCCGGAATCACTTACACATGAAGATTTAAGCTCATCATTGCTTGAAAAAAACTGCACAATCCACTATTATTTTTGTTCTGCCCACTACAGCTGGAGGATATGCATTAAAAACAATCCTACTCTGACCATTTTGACAGAAACATCATTGCAACATAAGTCTGAGGTAGAAACATGTTTCCTTATGTTTAGAAAATATGATTTATAGGACAGGGCATCTCTGCAGCACCACAGTGATTCATTTACAGTGGTATGTGGAGACACATTTTACACATTTGAAGCTGATAATATTTCAATTAACGGTTCAGCCCTAGTGGCCATCTCATCAATTGTAGCTGTAGCTGTAAAATTAGTGGCTATCGTGTGATTTTTGCCATACCAAGTAGATGTTGCCTTAATTTTAAGATTAAGATTTGGTAATATCGGTCGAGGGGCCTGAAAGATGCATTTATGTCCCGTTCCTGTGGGTACAGGTGATTTTCCTCACCTGATTTTCGAATTGCAGGTCATTTCGTTGACAGGGTAGTGGATGTCCACTGCATCCTGGATCACAGTGCCGTATTCAAACACCTTGATTTTCTTGGTAACACCAGCGATGGCAAAGTAGTCACAGTCACGGTCAAACTCAATACTGAAACACAGGTGAGAATGCAGTCAGAGATCGTGAGTGGGCTGATCAGGATTAGGAAGGAAAATGTCAATAATGTGATATCAACAAAACTTGCACGGCACTGACAAAACAGATGTTTGTGTTATGCTTAAAATGCATCGTCATTTCTTACAGAAATATAACAAAATATAAATAGATTCAGTTAACTTCAAAGCGCTTTATTAGCACAGAAGCTTCAAGAAGCGATATTTCCAAAGCATCAGAATTAAAGTGTCTCTGTTTCAGTCTCATCTGTTGTCCTACAGCACTTAATATTCACATTGTGCTTTAACATAAAATGCTCATCACACCCTGATGGATTACAGATCTGTGAGTTCGAGGTTTTCCTTCGTCTTACCTAGAGACAATACTGGAGCCGCTATAGAGGTCGCTGGCGTAGGAGAGGGTGGCCAGCGGCCGCACAGAGTTGTAGCGGGTGAACTTAGACAAACACTCCATAAAATCATCCAGCTGGTTCAAGTTCCTGCCCTCATCTGACAACAACAGACACGCGGCTTCAATACACTCATACGTGTGAACAGTATGTAAGGGAATATACAACCTAACTGAATGTTAAAGAAGCCTCATGTCACATTTCAACAGTGGTTTGCTTTGCAGCACAAAACAAAAAGGATGGTGTCACTCTTCCAGTGCTGTGAATTAAGATAAGAAAATCCTTTATTGATCCCCAGACAGGAAATTCAGGTATTGCAGCAGCACAGGGCAAGTACAAGGATACAAGGGTAGTAGCATGCATTGGGTTCAAGAATTACAGAGTTTTAGGACAAACCAAGGGTGACGTATAATAAACAAAACAAAAAGGGGAAACAATAAACTGACCAGTAGCAGCAAACAGTATGAGGTATTCACAATGTCGAAAAAGTGTCATCCAGGACAACTGAGCTATGCAGTGCAGTGAACGACTTAAGGCCTTAAATCGGAAATATGCACCCTGTGACAGCAAGCAGTTGTTGCCCAAACAATAAGAAAATGGAGAAACAATATCCAGTTAAGAGAAATGTAGTCTTTCCTTACTCTAGTCCAGCTTTTCTGACAATGTATAATATGGAGGCAGCTATATATCAAACTAAAGACATTTAAGCAGTCACCAACAACCTGTGAAGAATACCTGTGATGCGTGACATTTTATTGGAGAAGTAGCACTGCTCCAGATCCTCGAAATGAGCCGTCAGCCTCTTTCTTCTTGATGCCAGAGTGCTGTTGTACCAGGTCTGTCGTTTTCCCTGGACAAACAATCCCCAGAGTACGGTTAAATGGACATCTATACTGTCAAATCTAGAATGTGCCTGATTATTTCTGTGTTAACAATAAAATCTACATCTAAACTTGACAGGCCCTTTGTTTAACATCTATAACGTGGGAGAATTTGTGTATTGTGCAAAGAGATTTAAGAAAAGGCAGAGGATCCTATAGTCCCATGGAGAAGAAAACGACTATCTGCATCTGTGCTTTTTAACATAATTCTAACAAGACTATGATACAGAATGGCAAACAGAATTTGAAGCTAGAAAAAAAAAAAAAAACAGAACTGCTGCTCTGACATACCTGTGTTGTTCCACCAAATCCTGGAGGTTGGCTGTAGTCTGTTGGCTCAATAATACTACTACAACTATTCAACAAAGAAACAGACACACACACACAAGCACACAGATAGTAAGGTGTACTATCCAGTAATGCAGGCTTGACTATAAGTCAGGGTTTTTCTGTTTGCTCACAGTTGCTTCATAAAAGTAATGTGGTTTTTATAAAGCAAGAGACTTTCATCAGTCAGCACACTTCCTTGCTAGGAATGAGTTTCTATTTTGGTAAACAAACAAACTGAAAATGTTATTCGGTGCTGATGAATTCATTTCCTGTACAGATCTAATTTATTTGAACTCTGAGCTCAGCGGTACCTGGGTGCTGGAGATGGAGCCTCAACATTAGGCACCGTACACTCAGCCTCCATCATTGGAGAGTACAGCCCGCTCATTTCCTAGAAAATGACACCAAAATAACTTGTTTGTCGATCTCAAGCTGTGATGATCAGTGGATTCAGTAGCTTACAATATGATATGGTTTCATAAACATGCACACTGATCCTCTACCTTTCCCATGAGAGCATGATGTGCATGGGGGTTGGTAATGCATCTTTACATTATGGAAGGTGCTGATAACTTCTGTTTATTTACCTCAACGCGCTTAATGTCTTCTTCAAGAAAGTTGAGCTCCTTCTGTAGTTGCTCTAGTTGCTGTTGACAAAACAAAAAACATAGATAAAAATACTTCTATACGGGCGATTTTTACATAATTTTCCAATACATTTTTTTCTCATTTCTAGTCTTTTTTTACAAATACCATTTATTGTACAGCAGTACAATAAATTTTATGTCAATAAAAACATCAGTACCTCTCTCTTGTTTCTCCTGGCCTCTTTAAGGAACTCCATGAGGATCTGTCGCTGAGCTGCTTGGGATTCCTGGTAGAGATACAGACATCAAACACGGTCAAATATGAGCACAACTCATAGAATGCCACAGAATGCTTTTGCTGATCCGCTGAGAAGATATTAGGATAGATTTTTTTCCCCCTCAGTGGCAAAACATTTTAAACATTGACATCTTTTCTCCAAAGATAAGAAAAAAAGTCATTCTAAAGATCATTATTTCGGATTTTTAAGTACAACCTTACATTCTCCAAATGTATTTCCATTAAAGCTGAAGAACTGCAAAACCAAAGCAATGCTTCACAGAACAGGGCGGTTGCTTTTAAATAAAGTTTCATTCCAAAAAGAAACAAAACAACACAACCGCGACACCTGAAAATGCTCAACATTCCCAAACACAAGGGTTTCTGGGTGTCAGACGACAACCGTTGACAGCTGTGGTCAGAAGTATCTCGTGCTTTGAATGCCGATCATAACAAAATGAACCAAAAAAGGAAATCAAAGTTTGGACTGAAGCTCACATTTGGTCATTTTTGCAAGCAGAAATTTACTTAAAGCCACAAACGTCGATGAAAACCAAAGAGCGGCCTCACCCCCAGATACTGAAAACTGTTATCTTTCCCACATTTACTGACAAATAATTTAACAGAGAGACGAACCTTACCCTAAGCTGTTAATATATTTTGGACGAAGCTAAAGGTTTAGTTTCATGAGTAGTGACTGTACATACAGGCCAATATTTCAAAAACAAAAAATATTTAAAATATATATCTGTGACTGCGGGCTGCACAGCGACTCAGTGGTTAGAACCGTCGCCTCATGGCTAGAAGATCCTCAGTTAGCGTCCTGGCCTGGGACGAGGATCTTTCTGCATGGAGTTTGCATGTTCTCCATGTGCATACGTGGGTTTTTTTACTGTCATTTACAAACTGCAAGATATGTTCGTAACAGCCTAATCTCAGCTGGTTTAATGGCTTAAGGATTTACTTGTGTGCCTGTTTATGAGAGCCAAACACAGAGCAAGACACTGCATGTTTTTGTATGCGTGTGACGTACAGAGCGAGAAAGACAGCATGTGATTAACAGGGAGAAAGCTGAAAGTGAAAACACACATTACTGAGACAATTAATTGGTAATATATACTGCATTTGGATAAAAGCAGCTGCTAAATTCAGCCACTGTCAAGCAGAACAACTGTAGCAGAGAAATGAACAAGAATGACGTGAAACTGAAGGAGAGGAGGGTCGTATCGCCAAGATGTGGTGCTAGCAACATTTGAGCAGACGGCATTGTCAATTAGAAATCTGACCTGACTTTGCTGCTTTAACAGAAAAATAAAAGTTCTGCAGAATACAAAATGATGCTGGTATTGGAGACAGGAGACAAAAGATCTATCGGCAGTCTCGAAAACTCTGATTGTCAGATTCTAGACCCCAAATTTATAAGAAAAAAAAACACTTTCTCTCACAGGATTTCTACAACAGCCAGACTATCTGACTGAAATGACGTCTCAAGTGCCTCACGTCAGAAGCATCAGTGGTGGAACCACACACAGAGAGACAGCAAGATTATTACGTACACAGACACACTTTTAGCCACTGTTGTGTCAAGTCAGGACACATGTCTAAGTCTGTCCTCACGCTACTTTTTACAAAAACATTTAATTCGCCTGCAGCACACTTTAATACTATGGGTGTTGTTGGATATTACTTGGCTATACCTGGCAGTGGCAGACTGACGGAGATGCTGCCAAGAAGCTTAAGTAACACAAGAGTCTCTATTGACCATAACCGTGCCACATGATGTCCTCATAAACTCACCAGTTAGGGCTGTCGCCTAAAAGATGATGAGGCAAATTATCTCTGAGAAACTGAGATTCTTTAAGTATGGCAGTCTTTTCTATGTCAGTGTTTATGACAGTAACAGGGTAAAACAAGTTTATAGAAATGCACAAGAATACCATTACTAAGGAAATTCTAAATGAAGGTAATAAAATCCAAGAAAAATCCACAAGACAACATGTAGCACTGGTTAACTGATGACAGAAGCTAAAATCTGAGCTGTGGTGGATTGCAGCTACGTCTCATACAAAGTCTAAAGCATGGAAGCATTTCAAACTATTCAAGGACAGCCCAAACAGAGCTTAATGTAGACTCTGTGCAAAAATTTGCTTCTCATTCGACACAATTTAACACGGCAAACAACGTCATGGTTAAGTTAGTGTCTTTTTATTGTTATTATGGGCAAAAGCTTCCACTCCATTAATTTCTAAGTTGTTTAAAAGAAAAAGGCAATAGTAGTTTTCTTTAAAATAGAAAAAACGTGTGCTGCCTGTTTCAATAATTTGACAAATCCATGTCGTAGCTCTCAGCACTATGTCGGTAATTCATACAGGGAAAAAGTTCTCTGTTAGTCATGTTCAAATGCTCAAACATATGTTTCCATGACTCCCATGTTGTGTTTGACTTCATGTGGTCATAATCATTACTGAAACTCCTACCAGTGCATTTTCTCATTGCTGGATACTAAATCTTATCTTTATGGTTTTATTTTCTATTTCCTTCAATTCCACTTGGTATTTTCTCCTTAACTGGATATGGCATTGTCGGTGCTTTTATTATTTTATTTGGCATTGCTGTGTTGATCTATTTAGTAAATCTTTTACCATGTTTAGCTCCATTTCTCCACTTTTGCCTTTCTGGTCTTTTTCCTTGTCTTCTCTTGTTTAACTTTCTGAGTAGCCTTCGTTTGGTGCCCTGACTGTACAGCATTTTACACTAAATCTGAGTAAACTGACAAAATCCTGAGTTCGTACACCCCCTGAAAGCAACCACACTTGCTGCCTCATCTAAAAAGAATACAGTGACAGCATGACTATGTGGAAATCGCTCCATGGTTGACAGAACTATGACTACATGGTACTTAAATCCCAACTGGCGTTTTGCAGCAAAGGCTAAACACACATTACAGTATGGCCAACGTTGGCTGGTCATAGTTGTGAAACTGTCTGCTAAAAGTGTCTCCCTTTCACCCACATGCTCCACCGACTACAACTGAGATACAACCACTGAGGCTTAGAATATGACGGTTTCCAATTTACTTAATGTAATTAGAAATAACAGATTTTACCCTCCAAGGAGACGCCAACCAGTCTTGCTACAATTTCACAGTTTCATTTAGTAGACAGTTTTATGCAAAGCAATGTATATCTGAGAGTAGATAAAACACAAGCAATGATGTAGTTATGAGAAAACAACCAGGATAAGTGCAGATCGGCCCTGTTGTGGTGGTTGTATCAGGCGCCTTTTGTTGGCTGAGTGTAGTGAGCGGGAGTGTAGACCTGAATGAGAGAGTTCAGGTAGGAGGGAGCTGTTTTGGTGCATTAGTAAACACCCTACTGTGAAGCCTGTATGCTTTGCAAAGGTATAGTTAAGGTGCACTAACCTAAAAACTCCTGATGATTGTGGTTCTGTGAGCAATATCACAGATGAAGATGCAGATCTTCAAATAATTTCAGACCACACAAGGTTCATATTAATGTGAGCACAACAATCTGAACTCTACTGAGCTGCGTTATGATCATTCTGTGCAGCTCTGCCGCTATTATTAAGCCATTACTGTCCGAACTGACCTCATAAACAAATTGGCGCAACAGAGAGGATTTTTGAAGAGACACATGAATAAAACAACGGGCCAATGTAACTTCAAGAATGTAACTCTAGCAAAAGAAGTGAGTCAGTGAAATGTGCTAATATTACATCAGCTTTTTTTAAACCTAAAGACATCCATGAAGCAAGTATTTTTAATAAGGTTCCAGTAAATATTTCCTGTCACTGTTGATATGGCACTCCTCATCAGGAAAGGCTTGAGGTGTTGACCCAGCCTCTAAACTCTCAAGATCTCAATTTGAATGTCAACCAGAACCAGTCCAATCCACTGAGGCCCAACTCCACAACCCAGAGGAACCACTGACATTTACAAATTGGCGGATACGTTCGTAACAGCCTAATCTCAGCTGATTTACTGGCTTAAGGATTTGCTTGTGAGCCTGTTTATATGACAGCGAAACACAGAGCAAGACACGGCATGTTTTTGTATGTGTGTGAAGTAAAGAACTAGAAATACAGCATGTGTTTGACATGGAGAAAGCTCAAAGTGTTGTGGTGTGCCTCCAGAAAATGTGAACAAAACTGACACACTGTTCCTTACTAAACTTAAAGTGACCAAATTTGCAATGAAAACCAAAGGCTCACGTGATTCAAGTCCCAAACTGACAGTGATTTTATAACTCGTGCTCACTGTAACTCTAAAACAGTGCTGATGTGTCAGAGCACAACAGGGTAGCTTGTGGTTCTTACTTCTCTTTTCAGACCACACAGTCTGACAAAAACAACAAAAAAAGGGGATGTGTCATACTGATCGAGGACATTACTGTGCACCAACTTTCAGACTGTCAAAGGCACAAAGAATAAATATTCAAGTCCTCAATGAGTGCTCAGTGAGTTCAATTTCCAGACACAATGGACTCACCGAGTTTCCCCATTTTTCAGTGTAACACATTACCACTCATTTGCCATAATCTGCAGTTCACATAATTCTTTAGGGCATTTTTTATGATAAACATTAATGAGGGAATTTTGGTGCCTCCCACAAAGAGCTTTGACCAGTTTGCTCACTAAAAACGGACAGTTTTGTTTATCAGCTGGTCAGAAAAAAATGCATAGATTTCTTTCAAAAAAAAGTAGGACAGACACACTTACTGACTCCGTCTATCTTGAATATGGTAGGCGACTGTATGTTCTCTTTGAACATGGAATAAATTCTGAGTCATCCGTGACTCAGCTGATCAGAACTACACCAATTTATCAAAGAATATTCCCCAATCGCAAGTGAAGCTAAACATCCAAAAAGCAGAAATGCAAGCAAAACATGCAGAAAAACTGCATTACGATCCCTCTAATACAATTACTTACTGCCTCCAGCTGCTTCTTCTTCTGAACCAGGAGCTCCAGCATGAGGTTGACATTTGCCAGGTCCAAGTTCTCCTGATCAGGACTCAAAACGTCCTGGAAGACCTGCCACCGAGACCCATTCTGGGGGATAAGAGACACTGTTCAGGTGCAAGTCACAATATGAGAATCAAAAAAAGTGAGTCAGTTTCTCATGAAGAGAATAAAGTAATAGATTAAAGCAGGGTTGTGTACTCACAGGATGATCTAACTTAAGTCTCTTCTCCTCCGACCTTTGTTTCTGTTTAAGGATCAGTTCGTTTACTGGACATGGGGAGGTGGGATGGAATAGGTGGTGGGGAAGAGGTAAATGACAGAGGTGGAAAAGCTATGTAAGTATATGACAGAAACATGACCAGAGTGTGACTTCAGTAGTTAAGCAATGAACCATTGGTTGAGGCATTTTAGTAGTAAATACATGAGAGACAGCAATGGGATCTATGCATCATGTCCTAATTTTTTACAGTATGTTCCTTTAATAACGCAGTACAACCTTACAATAACACGACTTTAATTTAGCATGACAGTTAAAGGGACCGGTAGTGTGAACACAACTGCTAATATTTTTGGGAAAACAGAAATGAACGAACTGCAAGCTTCTGATTTCAATTACTTACCAAGAAAATTTGGGTAGAGCTGATCCACATTATCGACGATATAGTTACACTTGGGACATCTGTTGCTGTCCTCCAAGCTCTGGCGGATGCACTTGAAACTGCAGGAGGGAGAAAATACATGGAAACATAGTGGAAATAACTGTAGCAGTATGAAGAAACGAGGACAAAAACAACAGTGTGACAGCCTGAGCTACCAATAATTACGTTAAGCCGTAGCATAAGTGTGTTGACGGTGCCATGTCAAGCACAGACAAGTCAGACTGTTCAATTTTCATACTGCTTTTGTATGTCTAAAGCCTTTGAAGCCGATTCATCTTTTACTGCACTTTTGTTGTATCAGCTCGTGGACAAGAGGGCACCATCTAATGATCATTTTCAAATCTTTTCCCATTCAATAGATTATTTGTTTGGTCTATAAAAATGTGAGAAAATGCTGAAAATGCCAGAGTTTTCCAAGGCCCAAAAAGACTTGTTTTGCTCAGCCCCTAAAGACATTTAGTATACAGAAACCAGAAAAAAAGTCACATTTAGGAAGTTGGAATCAGTGAAGATCGACTTTTTCCCCCCTTTAAAAAAAACACTCAAACCGATTAACTGATTTGTAAAATAGTTACAGATTAATTTAGTGGTTGACAACAGCCTGGTGCACAAATAACTTTTTGCATTCAACATGCCACCTGTATGCAAAGTCTGATCATTTAAGACAAACGGTCAGTCACCACTGCACAAATACTGCAGAATAATTGCTTTTAACAATGGAAGGCACAAATGGCACTGGCTTTCTAAGAGAGAAACTACGAGATCTCGCTTTGGCTAATAAGGATATGTTCAGTACTTTTTGCATTATGAACAACACTCTGCTTTTTGCACTGTATCATCATGCAACAATTATTTGGCACTACTGTGTTTATAAATTCGTTTGTAGATTGCAAATATATGTATATATTGTTATATTTATTTGTATTTCAACTACTTTATCCCTGTTCTTCTTTCTATAGTTTATTTTTATTATTCTCTTTCCATATTACTAGGGCGACACAAACAGCCGAAGCCAAATTTTTTGTATGTTGTGTGGTCAATAAAGCTGATTCTGATATAATTTGCATGTTTATTTTCGCACATTAAACAAGTTGCTTTATGCCCCATATTGCTCTGTTAGGGGTGTAACGGCTCCTCAACAGGTGTGTCATTGTTTTCCAACAAACTAAACAATCTCATGTGCGACAACTACGAAACTTTACCACACTTACCAAAAACTGTGCCCACACTTGGTCATGTGTGCCTCCTCTATCATTTCGAAGCAAATGGGACTGAAAAACAAAACGGAAAGTTGCGTCAAAATTCAGCTCTCAAAACTTTTGCAAGCTTCCAATGCTCTGCGATGTGCATGACAGGAGAAGCTAACCAGACGAAGTCGTTGCTTTTATCCTCGTATGAATTCAAGAGGCCGTTGTACAGGGGTGCTTGATGGAGGGATTTCTTTCTGCTGCCCGAGGACGCAGACGGTCTGCCCAGGGAGGCAAAGACGCCCCGGGACGACGGCACGGCGGCCAAAGTTGGCACCGACAAGCCGCTATCGCCGGCAAGGGTCCGGGAGGGCACAACATTTCCAGAATTGTTACCATTACTCGTGACGGCGTTGCTGCCTCCGCCACCGTTTGTGTTCCCGGTGCCTCCAGTGCTGTTGCTGCTGCTGCTGCTACTTGTGCTCGGCACCGAACTCGCCCCACCAGCGTTTTGCTGCGGCCGGTTGCTTGACATCATGCGAGGCCGACGAGAAACTCCCCAAAATCCGCTGCGTTGCTGTTCAGAGCATCCGGACAGCGCTGCTATTCGGCTATTTTAGCAGCTTTGCTAACTAGCTGGCTCGCTCCAGCGCTAGCATCCTGACAGAAAGCAACAGCGGCCAAACCTCCAGTGGGTTCAAACTTGTCCGTCGGTGTCCGCCTCGCCTTTGGTCACTGACGGCGTGTGAAAAAATCACCGTATTGAAACGAGCAAAAAAGACACGAACACTGAAGCGGACAATAACATAACCACGACTGCGTTGTCCAAGAGATTAGCCGGCTAGCTACTGTTAGCTACGGAGAAAAAAAAAATCTCTTGAGTTTCCTCGATTACCCGGGTAGCCGCCGTCCCTCCAGCTTTCAATTAGCTCCCCCTGGCGAGGAGGAGTTTAACAACAGCAGCTAAAAATCCATCCATCCATTCTCTATACACCGCTTTATCCTCACAAGGGTTGCGGGGGTGCTGGAGTCTATCCCAGCTGACTCGGGCGAAGGCAGGGGACACGCTGGACCGGTTGCCAGTCTGTCGCAGGGGCAGCTAAAAATACCACAAGTTTGTCTTTCAGTGTGTGTTTTTAAGTGTCCAGATCAGGTAGATTATTTATTTTTCTACCTAATATTCCTTTATTCATTTTTCTTTATTTTTCTATCTCTATTTCTTTTTTATGTAGAATAGTAAAAGCGCAGTCCTGCAAAAAGTGATCATAAAAATACAGAAATCATTACGGTATTTATTGTTATGATTTTTGTGACTTTTGTTGTTGTATGTAAGCTGCTGAATACTTTGAATATCCCTCAGGATTAATAAAGTATCTATCTATCTATCTATCTATCTATCTATCTATCTATCTATCTATCTATCTATCTATCTATCTATCTATCTATCTATCTATCTATCTATTTGCAGTGCAATCAGATACAACAGTCCTGTAATAAACCCTATCTTTGGTAAATAACTGCACAGCACTTTGCGCTGCTTTGTTACTTTTTCCCTGCTTCTTTGAACAGAAAAGTATTTCCTTTTGCATTTATTAATAAGTAAACTGGACAGTGAACAATCTTCTTCTTCTTCTTCCTCTTGATTTTTTTTCTTTCCAAGGAAATCCATCCATCAGGGTGTGTCGCAAACTAATCTCAACCTGAAGGAGCAATAACTAAATGTATTTAAAACTACAGTGGCCAGTGATGCCGTGAAAAGCTTAAAAACAGCTGGTAATTTTTAAAAATTATTCAGGCCCCATCAAAGTGAATAAAAGCATGAACAAAAAAGACATATCAATTAGTTACGCAAATATAAAAGCACTTTACATTGCTGGTAATTCCGTGTAAAGACTAGCATTGTAGAACTGAAATGAAACCACATCTGTATCCATTCGGCTTTTAATTTGGCTATAAGGTGTTGAACATTGACATCTTCCATTTTGCAACATATTTTTGATAGGGACAGTGCACATTAATGCACATCTATTTAGACAGAAATGGATGTCAAATAAAATGAGTTTTAATGCACTTTTAGAGAACTAATTAAGATTAATTCTGTCTTTATATCCAAATTTACCTCACTGAGCACCACAGACACACTGTTCCGTTTTAAATATTCTCAGAATATTCTAAGGATTTCGACCTACTTTACAAAACATAGACTGTCTCCTCATTTTTTTCCAGATGATATTGCCTTTACATCAGAAAAACAAGCAGGTAGGTCACATCCACAAAGTGCAGTCAGCGGCCGAGGCCAAGAAAAACAGTGTCATGTCATTCAGGCATCCACCTGCAGCTTCGCAAATAAAACTTAAGGAGCAATAACATATTCGCGCTCACAGTTTATCCAACCAGCTACTTGCTTTTCCATTTTTACCCCCACGTGGGCAAATTAAGGGGGTCCTCCCTGTCGGCACGCACAACGTGGATTTTCCCATGTTTTTGTTTGCGGAAGGAGTTTATATGTATCATTATGAAGCTCAGTAAGGGCGTGAAATAAGGTTTTCAGCAAGAGGAAAGTTACTGGATACATCGGTGAGTCAATTAATTTCACTGGAAGGGACCACTGTGTAAAGAGGTCTTCCTCTGTGCTGGATGGGTCAATCACAGTGGGCCCAAAAGTTAGAAGGTATGGGAAGTCAGTGTGTTTACTGCAATATGAACATAAATTGATATATATATATATATATATATATATATATATATATATATATATACTTTGTCTAGATTTTGACGGTTGTTTTTAAATCTTCAAATATGAGTTTTCCAGTGCAGAGATCAAGGAGGGATGAGAATTTATTAAAAAGATAATCAATAAATGTTGGAAATTACACTGAATGCTGGCCACAAACATCAGTTTGAACTCATCATTGTTGCAGAGCATCTTAAATACTCCTGTGAATACACCTGCAGTACTGTATATGCACCATGTTGCATTTGTCCCCCTCCCCTCCACCATCTCCCTCCTTTCTATTTTATACCAGTGCTGAAAAGCTTGCCTTCTTTCTTTCTCCCCTTTTCTTCTTTTCTCATTTGTCTTGCACATCAGCCTGGATTTTCTTCTATTGGGTCCCCCTCTTTTGCATGAGGATCCAGGTTGTGTGTGTGTGTGTGTGTGTGTGTGTGTGTGTGTGTGTGTGTGTGTGTGTGTGTGTGTGTGTGTGTGCGCGCGTGCATGCATGTGTGTGTGTTTGGGGAATGTGTGTGGTGTCAGTGGGGTGGAGCTGGAGGGTCAGCAGATGATGGTGTGTTGGATGCTGGTGAGAGGTAGAGAGAAAGAAAGAAAGAAGGCCAGTTGGTAGGTATAAAAGAAAGAAAGGAAGGAAGGAAAGTAAATACTAAAGTAAGGAAAGAAAGCAAGAAAGAAAGAAAGCAAGCAAGAAAGAGAAAAGTCAGTACACAAGTAAGTAAGCTAGTAAGTAAGAAAGAAAAAGGCAGGTAGGTAGGTATGAAAGTAAGTAAATAAGTAATTAAGTAAGAAAGAAAGAAGGTATGTAGGTAGGTAGGTAAGAAGGAAGGTAGAAAGGAAGGAAGGAAAGCAAGCAAGCAAGAAAGAAAGAAAGAAAGAGTAAGTGACAGAGAAAACAATGAGAGCGTGTGTGGAAAAATAACAGCCAAAAATATGAGCCAGTGAGGTAAAGAGCAAGGGAGAGAGAGGGGAAGACATGGAGCGGGCCTCAGGGTCGGTGGGGTCAAGACGGACAAGCTCAGATGAAGGATAATCTGTGGAGGTCCCTTCCAGTGGGGGGTGAGGCCCCGGTGGTGCACGCCCATTCAGACACTCTCACACTCTGTAGCAGACACCGCACACCCTTCTATTGCCCTCTTCCTCTCTTTCTCTTCTGTTTCTTCTCCGTCATCCTCTCTTTCTATCCCGTTTTTGTTGCATTCTCTGAAAGTATCCCCCTTCCCTTCCCCTCCTCCTATTTCTCTTGTTTCTTTCTTCTTCTTTTTTCCCCCCCAAACACAGTTGCAGCTGGATTTCAAAAGGCACTTCGCCAGCAGAAAAAACTGAATGTTTAGCAGGCAGATCCCTCAGTCAGGCAGGCTGGGATTGTGGAATTCCTGCCTCCCACTCTTTAGGAACCGTTTTTTGCCCCTTCGGGGGCCCCTGCCATAACTGCCAGTGGCCTCCTCCTCCATCTCCATCTTCAGCCTCGAGCAAGGGCCCTGTTTGCAAATTGAGTCTGACAAAAAATAGTGGGGTCTGGCGGGTGGAAGGAGAAGAAGGGGCAACATTTCAGAAGGTGTGGGACAACAGCCGCCTGCAGTAGCCAGTTTTTAAAAATTTAATTACCACTTAGGGAGTGAATAATGAGTGAACGCATGAACTCGGCCACGTCTCTAAATCATAAAAACTACCGTGCAAATCACAAGCGTGGAAGCTTCGAAATGATCAAGTGGTAAAAGTCTACAAGCAGCTGACAGTATAATGTAGTTACAAAGGCGTTGTCAGAATCGGCATAGATTTTGCTTGCAGGCTCTGGAAACAGCGCAGTAAGTACACCTGTCTTTTCAGTTAGAAGGGCTGCACAAGTTGCCAAAAGCAATATTTTTTTTCCATTTTCAAGGTATTTCTCATTAGTCAAAATAGCCATGCATATATGATCAGCTGCTGTTGGAATGCAGAGATAAAAAGAAGATCAGATATTAATATACTAGAGTGTTTAACTTAATGCATGTCTTTTACCTCATGAAAAAAAGGATCAGATTGGAATCTGTGCAAAATTGAGTGTGAGGTATTACTTGCACTGAGCTCGGCAGTCATCTCTTCTGCTGCTTAAGCAGGAATAATATTAAAAAATGTCAATATTTATTTGCTGTTTAATGGTAAAAAGCACTATCTGAAAAAATTAGTAACCTCACTGCTTGATGTAAATGTACATTTCCCTGCATGTACAAAAACACACATGCACTTTTGCACATAGAAAACATTTCATTTAACTGAAATAAAAGATCCTCTTGTGCATTTTTTGAGAGACGTTAGCCACATTGCTCAGTTTTCCTTAGAGGATGGATTTTCCTCTCGTATGCAAGTAAGTTGACCTTGGGCAATTGTTTTTGCAGCACAACAAAAAGACAACGCTATAATTATCCGACCTATTCGCAGGTATAAATTGTGCTTATATATGCATGCATGTATGCAGATGCATATACAAAACACTTTTTCTATGATTTCCCCATTATAGCAATTTATATTTCTTTACATGGCCAAATCAGTTAAATAGAACTAAATTCTGTTGTATTTTCATTTCTCCCAAACTCTCTCTTGCTTTTATTCCTCCCTCTCACTCGATGTTTCCTCTCCCTGTTCAACCCTTTTTTTTGTCAGCGTTGGCTTGGCCCACGCAAGCACAAGAGAGTTCGGCACAAAGCAGGTAGCATATTTGGATGATAAAAAAACTTGCAAAAAAAAAACCCTTTTCATGTGCAAGACAGATGTTGTGCCTGTCTGTGTTGTACAACTGAAGAGAGCCAGAGCATGAGTGAGTGAGATGGATAGATCAAGAGAATAGGGCAGGGAGGGAAGGAGGGAGAGGAGGGAGGGTAAAAGGAAGAGAAAGGGTAGAGAGGGTTACTCAAACCTCACCTCATTCACTTGGGGTAAAGTGTGTGTGAGTGTGGGTGTGTGTGGGGGAGGAAGAAAGAGAGTGAGGGGTAGCAAGGGAGAGATCAAACACACTTCTGTTACTGTAGCAGGAGCAAACACCCCTCCACCCCTATTGCAGCCACATCCACCATCATTCATCCACTGCCAGGTTGACAGAAGAGCCTCCCATTAAGAAGATGTGGACAGTAGGGGAAAGTAAATATATTTACTCATGCACTCTACTTACGTTGAGTTACAGTCAGTGTATTCCAACTTATACTTCACTTTATTTGAGAAGTTGTGTTTTTTTTCTCCATTTGAAGACAGTTTACCTTGTAAATCAAGACTTTTCACATGAAATCAGTGATGAACATGCAAAAAAAAATGATGCATAACTATGGATCCACCAGCAGTCAAATGCTGCTCACACAGACTGCAGGTACTAAGGGGCATTTTCTGCATAATAATGTTCACTCATGGTGCTTGTATTTATATTATACTTGGTGTAAGAAGTGTTCAGATGCATTACTCAAGAAAAAATACTACTACAATATATGTAAACACTCTTTAGGAAGCAAAAGGTAGCACAGTAACTCATTTTGCAGGTGATATTTCACTGTTAGTTGGATAATGTGGTTCTAGTTTGGCTATTCTGTTGTTAGTTTATTCCATAATAGATTGGATATTTTGCAATCTGCATCACATGCAAGTCGAAATCTGCAAAGCAACAGTTAAGAAAAGATGTGAAATGTGAAATGCAGTGTGTTACAATGAATTGAAAAGACACTTCTTGCACACAAATGTTGTTCTGTAGCTTCCTGGGATGCACTCGGTCACATTCCATCACTGCATTTTTTTTTTAATTTTTTTGTGCTGTCAATACAGTTTTGAACGCACAGCAGAGCATTTTTACACTCTTGTATTGCCATGTTTACTTAAGTGAAGAATCTGGGTACTTCTTCCACTGCCAGTGATGGATGGATGAGGTCAGGAAAGGAATAATAAATACATAAATATACTTTACAACCCTTTTCCTGTCTCCACGCTGGATCAGAGGGATGCACAACGCGGGACTGGGCGGGGGAGAGAAAGAGAGAGGGGAGAGGAGAGAGGAGAGCGAAGAGGATTTCCCTTGTAAAACTCAAGTGTGAGGCAAGGGGTAGGACGCCTCGTCCTCCTCTTCCTCCTCCTCCTCCTCCTTCTCCTCCTCCTCCTCCACCACCACACTGCCCCTACCGGTGATGTCAGGGCGGGCAGGGGCTCCCTGATAAAAACCTTTGGACTTGGGAGAATGAGAGAGAGAGAGAGCGAGAGAGAGAGAAGTGAATGGAGGAGGATAGCATATTACTACTACTGCATGGACCGATGCACAGGAGCAGCAACAGCAGCAGCTGCAAGTCTGAGGCACACAGAGACGCACAACCAAAACCAAAAAGAGGAGCGGACGCGCAACTCTGCATTTAGTGGACTAATATTCTTTCGTCCTCTCTCAGAAGTCATAGGACAGCTTCTGCTCAACAAGTAGAGTAGCTTTTTTATTTTAGCTCTGACACTTAGCACTGCGCTTCATTTCCATTTTTATTTTTTAAATTTCTTTGCCTTTGGAGTTGGTACTCTGATTCACCTTGCAGTCATATTTGTTTGGATCAGGACGCACTAAATGTTGCCGCAATTGTGAGGTAAAAACATACAGGAGATCTTGTGCAAAGTCAGAATGGAGTGAAATCAGACTTTAAATGATTTATTAATTGAAATTTAAAAAAAATCTGTCATTGCATCCAGGAATAAAATACTTGTGTTTATGCTCATAGTAACAGTCTAAATCCGTGCGTAAACGCTCGAAAAGTGTTTCTTTACCTCGTGGGTTCACTGAAAGGCTGGTAGAAGTAGTTTTTTTTCTACCTGTGGAGAGAAATAAAGTGTCAGAGATATTTTTGCAGACTGTAAACATGAATGGAAAGGAGGCAAAGAGTCGCCTCTGAATTTCCGCGCAAAGTGCAGGAGTATAGAGCCACTGCACATCCAAGAAAGGAGTTAGGTGAATTTAGCTGGAGATTTATGTTTGCTGTGACTCTTCAAAATTTTACTTCTTTTTCCAAGAACCTCAATTTGCAATAAGTGAGAACTTTGGATGCGTTTTTTGTTTTTTAATTTGACCTCTTTGGAATGCACTGATGGTTTATTGCCTGTTTGATTAGACTGTTTTCCGAAGCTGTTTACTGAAATAAATTAATTTTAAATATCAAAAAGACAAACTAAGCAGCAGTTTCTTTTTTTGCTGGGGAACTATGCGCATATAAACCTAAAATAAACAGTCTGGTGTGGGAGATCTTGCTGCTGACCTGGAAAAAAGACTAAAATCGTTTTTTTTCCTCCTTTATTCTCAACAAATCCCCGCCAAATACCTTCCCTGACGTGAGAAAATGTTGTTGATCAGACTACTGGCTATCTTCCTCGTTCTCATCACTAACACGTGGCTGCTGAACCCGGTTCGCTCCGATGCACTCAGCCGGTACAAACGTGCCTTGGCTCGGCGGGCAGACAGTGAGCTCTCCAGGCTAGCAGGTGAACCCTGCACCGTCTCCGGCGCCTGGAGGTCCCGGCGGCAGCCCCGCTCCCTCTCCCCGTTCCAACACCGCCCTCCAGCGGCCCGTCCGAGGACACACACGAACCGGAGAGAGCTGTACACTGTCAAGAGCGCTGCTGCGGTTTGTGCAGGAGGCTGCAGATTCGACACCGGGGCGCAGCGGGTCACTCCGCCGCGGGAGGAGAAGTTCGGCTGGGAAAACACCGAGGATGTGACACCGGGAGCCGGGGATGGATACGTTACGTCGCCCGGACGGTTCAACGCGAAACGCTCCAGAAACGACGACAGAGACCCAGATTATATGCGTAAAGACGCCTCGCAGCAGACCGGGAAGTCGTTCTCTAAAGACGCCGGACAGAGTGCCTCCTCCGTGGCGCGCACGGAGACAAACTCCCGCTCCAGGTTCTCCCGCAGCCTCGATACGACGTCTCCTTACGACGACGACGACTCGGGCAACTCCACCCGGGAGAAAGTTTCATCATCTGACAGCTCCACAGATTCTAGGGGCCTCCAGGTCCTCCAGAGGCTGAAGCAGGGATATGGAGACCCCCAGTCCTCCACGGTTGCCCCGCAGGAGGTGACGGAGAACTACTCCGGGGAGCTGGAGGATCCTCCGGTGAGCTCACCCGGAGGCAGCTGGGGGAGCCCCGTGCCGAGGGTGCCCCCTTCCTGGATGACCGCCCTGTACTTCAACGGGGGTCGGGAGCAGCTGAAGGTGAAGCTGGGAGCAGGAGTGGAGCTGCCGAGGGCCACGTTCAGCCTGGAGCTGTGGGTGAAGCCGGAGGGCGGGCAGAGCAACCCCGCGGTGATTGCAGGTGGGTGTAAACGGGTGACTCCTGCACCAGAAGCACTGATAAGTGTCAGATTCATTTCTTGCATGTCACATAAGCTTTCATCTTGAGATCTGGACCTGCAGTCTAATGGCTCATTCTTAGACAGATTGTTTCCACTCATACCAGTCCAGTCTGGAGATCTGAAGTGGTTTTTAGGGCATCAAACTTCAGACTTGTGTTTGTAATTTGTACATTTACACCAAAATTCTATATCTTCCTGTAATTTCCTCAGATTTCAGCCTCATTCCCTCTAAACCTGCCTGTTCACAGCTAAACTGCTCTGAAATTCTGACAAATAATGGCTTGTGGTCTCCTGAAGATTGTGTCCAGTAATCCCCACAACATTTGGGGTTTACCCTTTTCAACAACAGTCTCATGTGCTGTGTGAAATTCTCTTGTTAAATGGTTTCTAAGAAAAGGAAACTGGTCCCAGGAGACTGGTTTTCAGACAAAGGCCAGCTGGGGTTTAGTCTGTTTAGTGCAGACGTGGTGACAGTGATGACTGAAATCCCAGTGATTAATAGGAATATTTGCACGATGAAACATTAGATGATTAATCCACTGACAGAAATCTGATATTGAATTACCTGTTTGAGTCCAGCAGCACTAGAAACCACTCTCTGAAGTCTTTCAGTTTATATTTGTAGTCAATAGTATTTGATTTGCATAAGATTGGTGGCTGCAACTGATGGCACAGAGGTCACGTTGGAATATCAAATGCAAGATGGGTGCACTTCCAAGTACTGCTAGAGCCAGAAAGGGGCTCGGCTGATGATATAGGCATATATTATATAAGCTCATTGCAGATGTATTCTGATTTTTATAAGGTGAAAAATAAGAAATTGCATTACAGAAATAGGCTAGAGATCATTTGGAAAAGCTGTCATCATGTTAAAGTTTGTCCATAAGTCTTTTTTATGTGTGAAATGTGAACAAAAAAATCTAAGGTATGAGTATCAAGACTTATTGAGTACTAAGATTTATTAGGTGTTTTGGTTAAAAACAAACAAACAAACATCAATATCAACAAACTCCAGTACCACTGTTTTACCACTGAGTAAATGTACTGCTAAAGTGACAGCATCTGCATCTAAATATGCACTTTTGAGCTCAACAAAGAAACATTTCAGTGTGGCTACGTAAGTTAATTCGAGGGATGTATGTCCGATATTGGTATAAATATGTAATGTCGGTCAATATCGTTGTGGTTTTTTTGCCTATCAAGATTTCACCCGCATTTACCAGATTCATAGAGGGAGGGAGGGCTAGTCTGAACTGTTGTCTGAGATACTTAAAAAAACATTTTAAAAATGGCATAAATATGGCGTTTTTTCCATACCTTAAGTTGAAATAGATTTCTTATTTTGCGCAGACTATGTTTACATTTGGAAAGCCTTGTTGCATTTGAGAATGCATCCAATGGGGCATCACAATAAAATTAGGCATGATGTGTTCATTCCATGACAGGAGATATGTGATGTTACCTAAAATTAGTTAAATACACATTTATTGGTATTGGTTCATATCGGAAAATTGAGAGTTGGGCAATATTGCCATATCGGTAATTGGCAAAAAAAGAGTCAATATTGGACATCCCTAGTTAATACCTCTGCTGCATGCACAGTAATGATTGTTTATTCGCTATAAAAGGAGAAGAATGACGTTCTTCTGGCACTGTGAGGCTTTTTTGTCAAGGCGTGTCAGCATGGTAATGTGGTATTTTTGTGTCGTCCCCCTCCGAGTTTGTATAATTCATCCTATTTTTCCACTCATGAATTGCAATGAATGGTGTTTTCCTGTAATTTAGTCCTAATCCTACACTAATATGCACATCTATCAATGCCAAAAAAATGGAAGTGCATTCAAAATACCAAATTAAAGACACTAAATAACCCAATGTCATCATAAAATAGGGCACCTTGGCCTAAATGCACACCCCCATTGTAAACCGGTGTCACCTCTTGGCCTTGGCATTTTTTAGGGTCTAGTTACACCCCTGCTGACAACAATGATAATGACTATAATTGGATAATGAAAGCGACAATGATGACATAATTATGATAAGTGTGGTCGGATAATTTTACTGACAGTCATAATGTGATTATAATGACAATGATCATTTCTGGTGCTGAGGGCAGGTATTGATAATGATGAGAATAATGGTTGATCACAATGGCAGGATTCCTTAACGCTTAATGCTTCATTTTACTGATCAGAAAAGACCTACTCCCTTTAAAAACCAGAGCTGTGTTCATCATATGACCGTTAAACCCAGAGGCAGGTGGTAAATAAGATGAGTTCAGTCGTAAAAGTATCGTCACTAAACTTTCCCAATAATTTATCATGAGTTATCTCATGTCAAAAAACATTGTTTTTGTGGCATTTTTCATCAAAACAAACCAATGGTATTTTCATTCAAAACACAGCCTCTGCATCTATGAGCACGTGGTTACATAACCGTGAAAATTCCCAGGGCGTGTTTCACTGAGCCTCGCGCCTCTCAGTTCGCTCGTCCGTGGCTTCCCATTGATTCGGAGCGGTGGCTGCAGACACATTGATCCAATGAAACCTTCAGTTTTGCCGGCTCCTCACTTGAAGACAAACATCACTGTTTTTCCAACATCAAGAATGTTGCATTTGAAACGCTGCACACTTGACAGAACAACACATACATCAAACAAATTGAAGAGGATAAAAGCGCTATGGTGCAGCACCACAGCTGTCCAGATACTGAGGGAGACCGCAAACTGTTACGTCCGCTCACATTTACTCTGATCAAAGATCCGACTCCATTACTCAACTTTTTTCCCCTCATTGCTTCCTTATGTGCAGGGCAACATTTTGTGGCATAGGCCTTTCTCTTTGTAGTGTCCTGAAGGAATTTGACAAATACAGTGAAAAACAAACTCCTATTGTTTCTGCTAGACATGACATTTACATTGGTTTGACTTCTAATGGTTGCTGATGATCTTATAAATCTATTTGTTTGTACATTTCACCCTTTATTGCTGCGTTGCTGTATGTGTCACAGTCACAGAATGCAGTAAACAGTCCAGTCCAGACTGGACCGCTGGACAAAACAATGTAATCATGATACTGTTCATACATTTTCATAACTGCTACATTGTTATGCAGTTTTTTATTGTTATTTGCTGGATTTTGGATTATAACATCATAATGTTTTCTGATCATAACGACCAGTACTGCCCCATAGAATGGCACGGCACTGTCAAATTCAAGAAAAGTGCATTGACAAGGAACCACTTCATGGTTCTCTTCATTAAAAATTCTAATGCATTTCATGTGTTTTGTAAAAATAAGAGATTTGTTCAGATTTGAGAAAAATCTCAATGTCTTTATTTGATTGTTGTATTGTACTGTGATGCAATGCAGTCTATAAGAATAAGAATAACACTCACAAAATTGATTATATTTAGATTCTATTACTTATTTACCCAGAAATTTTGATAGTTACATCATTCAAAGAAGGGTTAAGCAGTTTCTTAGCATCATCAAAATATTGTAATTTACTTCTGCACCTCCTTTTAGATCCATTGTCAGGCTACAGAAAAAGTAAGATAAATGTAGCCTCAGGATCTGAAACTGAAGCCAGTCTTAAACTATCCTAAACCTGCTATCCTAAACTTGCTGTCTAGCTGTGAAACATGCAAATAGCCAATTATTTGCTAATATTTTGTTATTTACAACACTAAGGAGCCCTTTCTCCCCAAAAATATACATTCCTGTATGACTGAGCTGCTCTGAACTGCAAAAATGTTTTGAGAGAGATGCATTTTGTCCTGGATTGTGTTTCCAATCAACATATCTTTATTACCTCCGCCAGGAGGTTATGTAATCACCGGAGTTTGTTTGTCTGTCTATGTGTGTGTGTGTGTCTGTTTGTCTGTTAACAGCATAACTCAAAAAGTCATGGACGGATTTTCACCAGATTTTTACAGGATGTCCGGAAGAGCACAAGTAAGAATCGATTAGATTTTGGAGGTGATCTGGATCACCGTCTGGATCCAGGATTTTTTTGAAGGTCGAAGGACTATTGAGAGATGGCCTGGCGGCCATCTCTCAATAGTCCTTCGACCTTCAAAAAATTCGGTGAAAATCCGTCCATGACTTTTTGAGTTATGCTGTTAACAGACAAACAGACAGACAGACAGACAGACAGACAGACAGACACACACACACACACACACACACACACACACACACACACACACACACACACACACACACACACACACACACACACATGTTTGTTTTTCTATACCGGTGGGGACTTACCATTGACTCCCATTCATATCTAACTCCTAACCCTTACCCTAACCCTAACCTTAACCATCACCAAATCAATGCCTAACCCTAAACAAACGTTTTTGCACTTTTACATTTTTTATTAACAACAACATGGCCAAGAAAACGGTGTTGCCACCCGTGGGGACCTCATTTTAGGTCCCCACCGTAAGACAAGTCCCCACCTTTATAGCAAATAGTCATGTCAAAGTCCCCACCGGTATAGCAGAAACAAGTACACACACACACACACACACACACACACACACACACACACACACACACACACACACACACACACACACACACACACACACACACACACACACACACACACACAGACAAACGGCATGGCGGAGGTATGCGCTCTCCGAGTGCTTTTCTAGTTGTATTGCTGTCCAGTCTGCTCTTCTTCAGCCAGCTAATCACATATTAGGAAATGGGGAAGAATGGGGTTGTATTTCAATCCCGAACTGTGATATTTTTCAAAGAGTTTTGGTGCTCTAACGTAACCAAATAGTGACTGAAAACAAAACTTAAGAATAAAAATAATGCTCCCACAAGGGACATGAAACCCAGGAGAAGGTTCTGCTTCAGACTTAAGACACCCACAACCTTCCAACCATCTAATTTCATGGATATTTCAAAGTGAAAATGTTTCCCACCATGCCATTCTGTTACCTTATCGGGAGAAAATAAGTTCCTTTCAAAATTTAGAATGCAATTTAGCTGTAAAAGAACATCATTTTTTTTGTGACAGGGCTGCATTCAAGGTCATGTTATGTTAATGTTGAGATTTCGGCTGGTTCTGCCGCCACCGAGTGGCCAAACAAATACAGCTTTACAACATCAGCATCTCATTTAATTCAACAATAATCATGTTAAACAGACAAGACCACAGTGAAGATGAATGGTAGCCTTGAACTAATATGTGGTGGTGCAAAATGCATCACAAAATAAAGACCACATTTGTCATGAACCTCATTGTTTTTCAAGCAAAATGTTGTCATCTGCCATTGCATGAAACGCTGAAAAACAACACCCTCTTCCTGTTGTAACCATTAAATAATGTACCCACAGCGTAATGTAAACAGCAGATTTTCCAAGAAGTGACTTTGGTACATGTTTGGTAGTGCAGCGTGAAGACAGATTGTCTCAAAAGTGCTTGGCAGTTTAAATTGTAACACAAGCATTGACTGATACTGATGTGTTTGTCTAGTTGCATTTGCTGGTACAGCAGGGCTACATACAGCTTAACTGAAATCGCTTGGCAAATCTATCACTTTCTTTAACTGAATTAAATGCTTAACCATGAAACTGGCTCACCTCCATGGGGATATTTTGCTACAGCTGCCCACTTTACACACACATACACATGTAAGCGTATACACATTCACACACACGTACAGCACTGAGGAGGGTGAAGGGGTTCCCTGACCCTTCGCTGTCCCAGTGTTTGACATCTGGGGAGCAGATGTGTGTCTGTGTGTGTCTGTTGCAACAGCAGATGGAAACATCAGGGCCTTGCCTTGGCTTAGTGAAATACCTCCTTCCCCTTCGTCTCTGTTCATTCCCGGTGTCTCTGGTTCTGTGTATTCTCTCCATCTCCGTCTTACGCTCCGTCTGGGTCTCAGCCTCTATCTCCCTCCTGTAACCATAAGTGGATAATCACTTGCTTGTTTGTCTTTATTTCTTTATTTTCTTGACCTTTTGTAAACATGCTTTCCTCGAGAGAGAATATTCCTTTGTTTCTTCTCGCTTTTACCACTAGTCTTGCTTCCAAATATTAAATGTTTGCTTTCTGTTCTTTGCTCTGTGCCCCAGGTGTATTCGACAACTGTTCCCATTCACTAAGTGAGAAGGGCTGGTCCGTGGGCATCCGCACTGTGGAAGCTGCAGGCACCAAAGACGCACGTTTCTACTTCACGCTTCGCACAGACCGAGCTGTGAAATCCACCACCATCTACAGCCATCAGCGGTACAGAGCCAATGTCTGGACTCACCTGATGGCCACTTACAATGGCCACAACATGACCCTGTATGTTGATGGAGCCAAGGTGTGTGGTTTTGGTGCATGGATAAATTATGATTCAGTTTGGTTATTTACTTCTCTCTTGCAGTCGACTTCAGAATCCCCCAAAGACAATGATCATAAGATGACAAAACAAACCCAACTTAAGGTCTACTCACTAACATTTTCAGTTTATTCTCACCCAAATCAGTTTAATATCAATTTATTTCGCAGGTTAAGAATGGGCTTTCATGCATGAGCTTAAGGTTAACATGAATGAATGATATAACAGCGACTGATGTCTTTATGACAACTGAGCAAAATCAACTTAAATGCTGAGAATGACATCATGAATGAATGCTTATGAAAATGTCCTTTTGCCAAGGATACACTGGTTCTCGCTTTTCCAAAAGAAAGGAGATAATGCCGTCCTTGCTGCTCCTTGCAGCAACTACATTTAAAGCAATGCACAATCCATGGCAGTCAATAAAATCCTCTGTTGCATGATTTTTTTAGTCTAGTGCAAGTCAGAATCTCACTGCAGTTGTATTTCCTACATCCTCAAGAATTCCCCTTCAGATTTTTCTTGGGCTTAATGGGGTTTTCCAGTACAAAACACACAGAATGCAACTTTTTTTACGAACTGACTGCAATCAAAATCTGAAAAAAACTGCAATGCAGCTAAAGGCTCATGAAAAACAAGTCTGTTGACCTTGTTTTTGGATTCATCTGACATTTTCCAAGGTCAGTGCTGCTCCTTCTTCTCTTCACAATCAAGTTTTGTTCATCTCATCTGCAGAATAGTTTGTAGGACAGGGTGAGAAGCTTGCCCCTGGAATCTCCTTAGATTATCCATCCATCCATTATCTTTTCACCGCTTAATCCTCATTAGGGTTGCAGGGGACTGGAGCCTATCCCAGCTGATTTAGGGCAAAGGCAGGGGACACCCTGGACAGAAGTACATATGCAGACAAACAATCTCACTCGCATTCACACCTGGAGACAAAGCTTCTCAAAAATCAAATTATCACAACACTACGATGCCATAAAACCTGGGAGGCTTCATGTTTATAAGTTCTTTTTAACAATCATCATTAGACCATTAATCTTTTTTTCTGCTCACAATATAATGAAATGAAGAGAATTGAGTTCATGCCCCTCTTGTTGGTTCTTGTGTCCCTTCTTTATTCCTCTCAGGTGGGAGAAAGCAGTCTCCAGTCGGGGAATCTCTACAGTCCCTTCATGAAGACCTGCAGAACCCTTTTCCTCGGCAGTAATCAATCTGATCAAGGACACAGCTTCAGGGGCCACATGGGAGGAGTGGTCTTGTGGGGAAATGCCCGCTCCCAGGAGGACTTGTTGAAACGGCCACTTCAAATTGACAAGAGCGTGCCGGTCCTGGCGATGTGGGCAGACTTCACGAATGTAACTGACTAGATTTAACTTCTCCATTGTCAGTTGTTGAGTCATTTTAGAGATAAGTTGTTTCACCTGTCATCAAATTCAGCAAAAAAATGTATATTTGGTAGATTTTATTCAGGTTTTCTTCTGCACGTTTGCTTTGTTATACACAATTAAAATTGGATTGGAAGTAGTAATAAAGATATTTCAAACAATACCTCTGCTTGCTTTAAGGTGGAACAGCTATGGATGCCATATAAAGCTGGCCTTCATCCGACCATCATCACTACTCCTGTTCCTGAACAAGAACTTGTCTCTGCTTTCTTGCCACCACCCTGCGGCCTGACGTCCTGCGACAACACAGACATCATCTTCGGCTACAACAATCACTGGCAGCTCCGTACCACCAAGCGAGTTCGCTACCGGATTGTCAACCTCTCCAGTGATGACGGCGGAAACCCTACTGTGACGAATGCACAGATCCAGCTCCAGCACCGGGCTCTGACTGAAGCCTTCCGCCCTTACAACATTTCCCTGGATCTGAGTGTCTACACCGTCAGAAACTCCAGCCTCCGACAGAGGTTTATCCTCAGTAACTGTCGTATTGGTAAGATTGGGAACCGCCACTGTGACCCTGAGTGTGACCATCCAAGGACGGGCCACGATGGAGGGGACTGCCTCAGGCTGGGGCCCTGCTACAACTGGAAGAGGCAGGATGGGGTTTGTAACATGGAGTGCAACAGCATACACTATGACTATGATGATGGAGACTGCTGCGATCCGGAAATCACAGATGTCCTCAAGACCTGCTTCGACCCTGAGTCTCCTGACAGGTGAGGTTAATGAATAAATGTCTTATCATTTTCTCCATTACTGCTCTGAATTTCTCTTTCCTTTTCGACGACGATGCAAAATTTTGCACTAATTGATATCAACTGCTTCCAATGTTGGATCGCTGCTAAGCTACCGTGAATGAAACCTCACACTTTATGTGCATTTCTCACTTTTAAAAGTTACCACTAAAGAGGTTAAATTGAACTACTGGAGGATTTTTAATGTGAAACATTTAGGAGGTGTTGAGTTCAGTTTTACGGTGACCCAAGAAACTGTGAAGTAGAAGCAAATGGAAATGTTTAGTGAATAAAAACAGTTTCAGAAGAGTTGCTCTGAGCAACAGAGCAGTGAGTGTGACATTACTGTGGTGTTGTGTTGATAGAAGCAATAATGTGGAATGTATTTTAATATGAATTGATCAATATAACAGCTGAGTCTGTATTCATCAGTTGGGGAAAAAAGTGTATAGGAAGGTAGTAGCAGGGGCATCTCAAAGTCCATAAAGGGTGCATTGTTGCAGAGAGACAGTAGAGAGAGGCCCACCAGGATTAGGCTTTAAGTCGGTAAGGACAAAATATTTTTCCAGAGAAGAATTCTTTTGGGTATAAATGGGCTCTACAAAGAATCTACATCAGCATACTGCAGTGCTTCAGCAGACTGTGCAATGAACAGCTCAACATGCTACATGTACAAATTGGTACTCTCACTTTCCCCAGTGGTTTTAGAGAGAGCTCTGTGAAGTGGGGATGATGGGTTAAGAGGCCAAAGCACACACTTATTTTTACTAAACAACTTGAGCGGCAGCCCGCTGCCTTCCATTTGGTCTGACAGACAGGCTCATGCAGAGTTCCAAATAGCTTGCATGAAGTCTCGCCATGAGGTCGTCGGCCCAGGTTCTTAAAGACCTGATGCTTTGTCCAAATTGTGACCACAAGCATTACACTGCACCACTGGGAAACAGAACATGGGAGCTGAAGTTGTTTTTTGAACTGACAGAGTTTGCATTTGATGGCTGGAGTTGACAGAGTGTGACAGCTTAACAGAGGAATGAATTAATGTTGTTTTACTGCGGTAAAAAATAGATTTTTTTTTAGCTATTTTCACTTTGGTGGACTTCTCTTTAGCAACGTTTCCACCTTCATATCATTTAGAGATTTAATTGTTATATTAGTAATGCTGTTCTTCAGAAAAAAACTACATATTTATGGAAAACATATGGAAAAATTACAGAGGCAATGCTGCACCCAGAAAAAATCAAATACCACATATCTGCAGAATATTTAAATTTTTCTTATTTGTCAAATTTTACTGATTCAAAAACTGATGAATCAATTTTCTCTCTGTTTTCCCCAACACAACAATCTAAACGTTGTTTCAAAGCATTCAAACTCACACTGCTAGAAATATATTTCACTGTAAAAATGATTACTGATACAAGTAAAAGTTCAGTCATTCCATAAAATAACCACTGTATGTTAGGTCTTTTAAGTTGTAGAATTCAACCCAAATTTCCACAAAAAACCTCATTGTCCTCAGTGGTAACAGATTCCCTGTTAGTACTTCTTTAAGGTCAACCTTTGTGCTAAGTATTTGCTGTTCAGATCATCACATTTGACTTTCTCCTGAGATTTTGTGTCCCATCACACTGTCAAAGACACTTCCAATGGTCTTTAGACTCTGCTGAGGTTTCCTGGTGTCTCCGATCCTGTTTGTGATATTCATGGACAGGATTTCAAGACACAGCGGGAGTGAGGAGGTTGTCTGGTTTTGGAACCTTCGAGTTGCGGCTGTGCTTTTTGCAGATGACGTAGTTCTGTTAGGTTCATCAGACCATGAACTTCAGTGCATGCTGGGAAGGTTTGCAGCCACATGTGAAGTAACCGGGACAAGAGTCTGCACTTTTAAGTCTGAGGCCATGATGGAAAATAGTGGATTGCTCTCACTGGGCCGGGGTGAGTTACTGCCCCAAGCAAAGAAGTGTAAGAATCTTGGGTGTAAGATGGACAGATGACTTGGTTCTGCATCAGCAGTAATGCAGGTCTTGTACTGGACCATTGTGGTAAAGAAGAGGGCACTGAGGCAGAAGGTAACGCACTCAATTTACCACTATATCTTCGTTCCAATCCTCACCTATGGTCATGAACTTTTGGTAGTGACCAACAGAGCAAGATCAGAGATATGAGTTGCTGAAATGAGTTAAGGTAAAGATAGATATGGATATAGGTGTAAAGATAAGATTAGGAACTTGGACAACCAGAGGGAACTAGAGTAGAGTAGCTGCTCCTGCTGAGGGGGTTCAGGCATCTGATTAGGATGCTTCCATTGCACCTTCCTTTGGAGATTTTCCAGGCATGCCCTACTGGCAGGACACCCCTGGGTAGACCCAGAATTTGTTGGAGGGATTTTACATCTTCTCTTGGAGGACAGGCAAAACCGGTGGATGACGAGATGCATAGAGAAAAGTTTATTTTACAGGAGGAAAATGCCTCATGTTGACTGAATAAAATATCAAATACTTTGTGATTCCAAATACCTTGTACCCACAAGCTTTATAAATTATGTATTTTTTCTCATTCTTTAAGTTTTGGAGATCTTTCATCTCCGTAAGTAATGAAGCGAGTGTGTTTTCCTGTCTCTTTGCATGTAGTTTGACTTGTTCGCTGTTCACTAAAATGGAATCTTATAGGTGTTTTCGTTCTGACCAATCAGATCTGGCCCCAAACTAGGATTAGTTCTTGATTATCATCCCTAAGTCTGAATTTTTGACTGTAATGTGAATTTGAACAAGCAGAAAAGTTATTTTGCTATGTTGTTGCAGTACAGTGGGCCATACTGATTTAACAACATTTTCTGGTAATGTCTGGGTAGCTTAGCTGTAGTCAAAATTGTATAAAATTTCCACTAGCAAGTTCTTTTACACCAAGTAGCACGCTCACAGCTCTCAATCCTACATTGCTGCATGAAGCTGTAACAGGCACTTGAATCATCTTTAATTCCCAGCATTTGTAATCTCTAAAAGGTGTTTTTTCTTTGTGGTATCAGTAGCTTTGCTTTTGAAAGAACGCCAGCTGGAAGGCTTTAGCAACCTGGAGAATCTTGACTTTCTCTACCTGAAGCACGAGGTGCTCTTGAGCAAGCAGCAGTGTTTCAGTGGCCAGCAGAGGAAGACAAGTTTAACTGGACAGCGCCCAGTGGCCAACAGATGGAGACTGTGGCTGTACTGTGCAGCTCCCAGGTGTGAATTTGTGCAGCTGTACGAATGTGAAACAGGCTGTTGCTGGAAAAGAACACAGTACTTTGTTTACTTTCCCTGGAAGATGCAGGTTAATGCTAGAAGTGAAAAAAAGTATGTGTGTGGTCTCATTGCTTGACCATATGCAGGAAGTCCTTCAGGTGTGTCATAAGTAAATGTTAATTTATGTTGTCCTGTCATAAGCTTGGTGGGATAGACACAGGGAGGCAGACAGGAAAAAATGTGGCTGGTAGTTGTTATGGTCAGATGTTCCCTATCTCAGCCTGAGCTCTCCACCCTGCAGAGAGAGTTCTCTACCCTGCAGAGAGGAGATGGACACTAATGAAAAAAGTTGGACGGCAGACAGCACTCTGCTCTGTTGTTTTGCACAAATACACTGTTATTCAGGGGTCTGTTCCTTGGACTCAGTTACGTAAATCGCTCTTTGATTTATTCGAGATTTAATCTGATGGTTATTGCAAAGAATATTCCACAGACAAAATGAAAAAGTGTCCGCTCCACTTAACTTTGGGTAACAACTGGAATCTGTTATCGTTTGATATATGTCTAAGTATTGGAGAGATCAGCGTAACTTGTTGACTTTGATTTGAACACGCTTTTATAAAGCATGGCTCTGGATTTGATCTGCTTTTGTGACAATTTTTTATTTATTTCTTTTGCATGAGACTTACATAAATAAAGACTTCTGCTGTCCAGATATTGAAAACAAAAGTCACAGCATGTGTCTACTTCAATGCAGTGATGTGTGCATCTGCATACCTGGATCCCAACTTGCAGCGTGCTCAGGAAGAGAGAGAATTAATGTGAGGATGACATTTCGCTGGCATTTGTGGAGCACTGAAGCATTTTTATGTTTGGGATCTGGGTTTTTGATATTCCCCCTTCCCCCGTCTCTCCCAGCTCTTGGCCAGGTATTCAGATTGTGGGACCCTATATGTGTGCAGCTGCTGCTGCTGCTGGCCAGTATGGGGCCAGAGGTTTCTGAAGCCAGCTGCTGTCACGACACAAATTTGTTGTTGAGAGCCAGTTCTCGAGTAATGGCCAGGTACACTGCAGATTCTGGCATCACAATAAAGAAAAAGGAGCGGGAAGGGGGAAGATGGAGAGGGAGAGAGAAAGGCGAGGGTGGAGAGGGAGTGATGGGGTGCAGGGGGACATCATGTCCATTTATCCTCAGACACATGTCCAGGATTTGCTAACATTTTTTGGTTAGTAAATCCTGGACAGTACACTTGTGTGCAAAGAGCTCCAGGCAACTCCCTGAAAGAAATATTCCGTTCCAGCCTTGTTTGATGCTAAATGCACCATGTGCACGCAAATCTCATGCATGATGTTATTTTAGATCAAGTCTTATTGTGTTCATGTTTTACTCACCAATAAAAGCTCAGCAGCAATGTTTCCCAGAACAGTCAACGCAGATCTACATCTGAATGAAGCTGATTTAAATCCGCCTCACAATGATCTCCTGACGTTGCCAACCTTATTCCTGTCTCATGCATTCTGTACATTTGCACAGGTGCCACAGCATACTTGCCCATTTGCTAAGCCCTTAGTTTCTATCATTTCACCAGTCATGCCTTCCATTCCTGCACAGCACATGGCCTATGCAGTTTACGAGGATCCTCGTTGCAAATTTATCCAAATTCTCAGTGATTTTTGAATCAGTGGAGGCTTGATTTTCAGCAGTGATAGACAAAAGCAATTTCTTTATGACTGGTGCTTTTGCCATCTAAAAAGCCAGCGGTCACAAGCAGATTTCTAACTAACTTTAACATTTAAAAGTTTAAAAAAGTCTCTAAATTACTGAGTGTTGCTCTAACTAATAACTGCACGTAAAGGTTGATGAATCTGCCTGTCACTTAAAGCTTCAGTTATACCTAATTGTAAGCCTTAATACAATTTAACTGGGTAAATTCTATAAAAATCCACTGCCTGCACAGTTATCATGAAAGGGGAAATTAGCTATAGGGACCAAAACTGATTATATACCAGGATGTAAACATTTTTATTTCTGCACATTTTAACATGCAATCATGTTGATTGACTTGCTTTTGCAGACAGCCTGAAGTGGCCATTTGAGGAACTGTTCAAATAGGCAGCTCAGCCTAGGTACTGAACCAGCAGATGCATGCCTCTCCAAATTTGAAACATTCTTGTTGCATGCAAATACATCTACTTGTGGTTTGTTGTGGGTGACTGGTTCTCAGTTGGTCCTAGTACGCTCCAGCACCAAAGTGCTCCCAAGCAATTAAAATTACTTCTGTGAGTGCTGGTATCTGCTCTTAGCACTGCAGCCATCGAAACCCTAACAACTGTTTAGGTTGTAAATGATTTGTATTTACTTTGTTTCAACATATAACATTGTTCAAAAAACATTAGTGGGTTCGAAGTCACTGACTTGTCAACAATAATATTGAAAATGGATGCGTGTCCACGGTTTTACATCGTGACACTGCTAGTGCTGATGCTGCTGTTGATTCACACAGTGTTCTTCTTGCCCGCAAACTTGGTTAATTCATAACCAGTGTTTTCACTTCAATCATGTAGAGCCATTTATTTTTTGCCAGGTTGGCTGTAGTCTTATATTGAGGCATCCTCTGAGTCTCAGAAGTCGAAGAGCCAACTCTTTAGTGGTCAACTTTCTGTCACTTGTAATTGCACAGCGTCGGGTGATGGATACTGCACACAGCCTCGGCTGAACTCAGCTTCAGTAATGTAGTGGGAGCAGGGTTTCCCTGAAGCATTTTAAATCTTAAACCTTATTTAGTCAGGCAATGTGCCTGAGAAAACATCTTCTTATTTACAGTACAACACGTGCACTGGGGGAGGGATTGCATTAAGGGGAGGATTACCCACATGCGGGCTCTTGGCTGCTGAGCAACACCTCTGGACCAATTTAGAGGTGAAGTGCCTCATTTAATGATACATTGAGAGTGGTGTATGGGACGATGGGGATTAGTGCATTCTTATTTCATCCATCTAGATTTTTCCCAGCTAAGACCCGATGTCTTACGGTCACTAGCTCACCTGTCTATCCTCCAGGCTTTTGGAACAGTGTAGGCAGCACTGAGCCAAAGACGAATTGCATTTTTAATGAGCAATTGCATTAACAATATTTCTGTGCTTTCAAACCTTTTAACATTTAAGCATGACTAAGTAATATTCATAAACATAGCTCAACAGCTGAGCTTGATCAAACGCATAAACCTTAACTTCTTGACTGAGGTAAATATTATGTCTTCGTAATTTTAACAAAGTTAATGCCACAGCTGAAATTGATCAATCACATAAAACCTTAACTCCCTGTTCAAGAAATACAACATGAAACAATAATCCATTACGTTATGATAATCAAAAAATGCTTAAATCCAAAGCGTTGCCTGTATGAGATGAAAGAAAACAAGACTTCACCAACAATGATTCATACATTTACCAGAATGCATTTTTAGAAATATGAAGTAATCTGACCTAATGCTGTACTTACACACGGGTGGGAGAAAGCATACACAGAGACGCACAGTCCCACACAGCCAGATTTTTGTTTTATTTTTTTTCTCAAGCACTTGTGACGCCACAGAAAACCGTAGGAGACTCAGCTAAAAGCCTAAACTGTCTGGCTCGCAGGCGTTGAACAGTTGGTGAGACCCCACTGTACAGCTCTCAGACCCAGTAGGGCCTAATGGTGATAGGTGCAAAAGGTTTCCAGCTATGAAAGCAAAGGAGAAAAATGACATGTGACATCACCGCAGCTGAGGAAAAACAAACTCGGCTTCACACATCAAAGTGCCCCTGGGGTAATTTATCACAGGCAGAGAGAGAACGATGTGGGAATGGTGAGCTGTGGGGGCGCAGTGGTTTGAAGTACCCTGACCAATTCAAACAATTATGATTTGAAGTTATGTTTAGGGCAAAAATGGATATTGATGGATTGAAGCAAACTGTTGTGTGCTGAAGAGATGCCCTGCACTGAGCAACAAAAGTTCCTAAACCTACTCTAACAAGGCTAATTTTCTAAGTATATACCTCAAGCAGAAAGGATTAGGGGTCGACAGGCTAACATTACTTACACCAAAGATCTGGGCCAAACTTTAAATAAATACTATATCCCTGATACTAAAAGTTATAACAAGGAACGAGGAACACCCACTCCAAAGAACACTAATTAAGCAATATAAGTGAAAACACCTGTGTAGGTGTAGCTATGTGAGGTATTTAGTTTGATATTGTAGTTACTTATTTTTGTCTGAGGATAAGCTAACTGCTTGGACTTGAGTCTACTGACTGACTAATAGGAGGTTTGTGAAAACACACAGCATGTCCTGTCTTGTTTGGAGATATCAAGCTAGCATTCCCAGCTACTAGGTACTAGTGCTAAGCTAGGCTAACTATATCCTGAAGCAAACTCACAATATACAGCGATAACTCTTCCAAGGCATATTTATCATTTTAATAATGTTTCAGTGTTTCTTTAATGCACTATGTTTTGTTATTTATCTGTTTCAGTCAGAATGTGGTGTTAAAGCCCTTTTGCAGAATGTTGCTCTATGTATGTTAGCTTGCAAAGTTATAGGCTAGCTTAGCAAAAAATGTTCAGGAATGCAGGGCTGCCAACTCTCACGCTTTGGCCGTGAGACACACGCAACTCAGTCCTTTCACACACTCCAAATATCACACGGGCAAAAAAAAAAAAAAAAAATCCACTTTGCTGTTATGGGAATATGTAACCTTTGGAGAAATCCAGTTAGAGCTTTTACTCCAGAGAAAGCCAGGTTTGTGAAAATTTGGTCCGCATTTTCCGTCATTATGAAGCTGTCAGGCTGGCTGTCTCTGAGTGACGCACCAAAGGCTGTGTGTAGCGCTCATAGATATCCGTCCCTCCAAGGTTTTCGCGGGCATTTTTCGTGATTGTTGCGGCCGCAAATGCCTGAATTCGCGGCAGCTTTTCTAAAAACTTGCGATAAAAGTTGCAATGTTTAAAGCTTATTTGTTGTGATGAAATTGCGGGAGACAGTGACAATTGCTAAAAAGCTGCATTTTTTTCCAGCTTGTAGAACATCTTTCAACACTGTAATTGACAATATTTATTCCGAAATTAATTATTTAACGTTCCAACCCATTTCCACAAAAGCTGGCACACCATAGTGGGACATTAGCAGCAGCCGGATACTAGTTTATATATGACGTGACCTAAATATGTAGCGGGCAACAGGAATTGATGGGACTCAGAAACACCCCCACAATTTATTCAGTTGTTCCTGGTGTCATTTTCGATACATCCAGTGGTAGATTTGTTGTATAACAATAATGTGATCATCAGCAGGCTGCTGCGGTAGCGGTCACTTGTTGCCATGGTTACCGTGCTGCTATCAGACGCCGTCCCACTGTGAATCCTTAACAAATCCATGGATCCAAACTTTAAGCCGCATCACTGCCGAAGTCTAATCATTTGGTCCTTGTGTTATTTCTGACCGACCCTGAAAATTTCATTCAAATCCCTGAGTCCGTTTTGAGTGATGTTGGTAAGTGGTAACAGAGGAATGATTCACACACGCTGATCGTCACATAAATCCGCCGTGTTCTTTGGCGAATAATTATTCTAATTCACCTTCATTCTTTCAGTGTTCTAACGGATCTGGATGCAACAGTTTCCATCATGGTGATTTGTCTGGTCTGTTCGCTCATTTCAGCCGTTCCAATGTTTCATGTTTAAAAAAAAGTGTGTCAATCGATGATTTTTTTTCTTTTTTTGTATTCCGCCACAATATTGCACGGTATACCTAAGTTATAACTTAGGTATATGTTCTTTTGCTTGTAACATGACATTGTACAATTAAATTTAACATGTTTAATTCCACTGCACTTATACTGTAAAATTCAACATTATTGTTGTTATTTTTAAGTTAATCAACCATGAACTACTACAGAGCTCCCTGAATTCAAGTTAGTACATGTAATTTGTATGTGTATGTTATATATTACATGTATGCATTGCAAATGGGTGTCAACATGTCATTACATTTTTTGAAGGTAGTCAACTTTACCAACTAACATTTCAAAAAGAACAAAACATACATAATACTACAATTGGAATGACTCCTAATACTTGTATTCCAATTTAAAGTACTGAAAAGCAAAAAAGTGTAATGCCCTTTTTGTGTCACAAGGTCTAGTTTAGAGCCGTACCTGTAGATATCATGACATGTTGACACCCATTTGCAATGCATACAAAACCGACTAAACCAATCACCTGTCTGGAGACTGAGATTGGTTGATTAAATGAGTCAGGTCTGGTGTGATGCTGCTTAGTTGGAACAAAAACCTGCAGCCACACCGGCCCTTTGTGGAATGAGTTTGACATCCCTGCTCTAAAGACTCACTACAGCCAAGATAAAGACACAACTCAGCTGCACCAAATCTACTAATCACTGCACACATTAGCACCATGTGCTAACTGTGGCTAAAGAACCACATTTACCAAAACAACTATCCAGTACAAAGCCCTAAAAAACACCAAGAAACACATTAAAGATTATTTTACTGCTGGAAGCTGCAAGCCAACGCCTACAGAACAAACGAAAGCAACGAAGCCAAACCCGGTTCAGTGAAGAGAAGCAGAGGAAATGTTTGACTGCAGACATAAAGCAGGACGACACTGAGCTGCTCAGGTGTTCCTGATAACACCAAGCAGCCACCTGGACAGCCAATAGGAACACAGCTTACTGGAAGTCCAGAGGGCTGCCTTAGTGAAGTAAGTTTAGTTTAAAGTTGAAGCAGAAAGTTAACAAAGAAAGTTGAAAACCACCATCTGATACCTGAAATCTCTGAGTTTTCACACAAAGAACACCTGAACATGTCAAACTGGTTCCATAGTAGAACCATCATTGTAAAAATGTCATAGTATGGTGTGTTGCTCAAAAAACATTATGATTACTAGGATTGCCGAGGAGCGACACAAAAACCGGTCAAACACTGGTTTTCAGAGGGTTAGGAGGCTATTTATTTGTAAGAGTAAATTTACAACAACAGAACATGTGAGCAGAAAAATCACAAAGTCTGCCTTTAGTTCAGCTGAAAATATTAGTTTTTATCTTTTTTTATTGACCAAACTTTTCAGGAAGTAGATGAATAATTAAAGCTCTCATGCAGAAGTCCAACTTATTTTGGATCCTTGTGGAGAGTTTAATCTTAGAGTTTATAAAGCTGTTGAGTTTTTAGAGTCACATGGATTGTTTTGACATTTAATAGAGAGTTTAGTGTCTGATTGTAATTCTGTTCAGTGAATGGATAATTTAAGTTATGAAGATATGTTTTGTTTTTGCTTAAGCACTTCTTATTGTTTAGCTGGCTGATGTTGTCAACTTAAAGCTGTTGAGTGAGTGCATTAAAATCCTCCAAGACAAAGGTTACAGAGTGGTTGTTGGAGTTATTTCAATTATGTAGATATTTATGTGAAATACTGAAATGTGTTGTGCTCATCTAGCCACAGAACTTTCATCCATATTTTACATGAAGAACCATTTTCAATACTGCCTGCCCTTGCTCTGTTTTTTTCTTCTTTTTTTAAGCTCAATGTTTTTTTTTTTTAATTATCCCTTAATGTTATCTCTATAATAAGATTTTAAAAGGGCAAAATGCTCTTAATTTTCACCAGAATGCAGGAAATAGGAACAATAATTTTCAAAATTTTTTGGGGGAGGCCCCCAGACCCCCCATCAGCATCCCGCACAAACTAAATCTCACTCTAAAGTCTGGTCACAAGTTGGCAGACCTGGGAATGTGTTTTCAAGAAGGCTTGAAAGAGCAAAATTTAGATTAGTTTTGCAAAGAATTCTATGTATTTGAATGTATTTTGAGAAACTTTTAAACATAAAATGATCACATGGTCAATTTTAATAGATTTATATTTTGTTGTAGCTTATGTTTTTTCTTTTCTCATCCTGTTCAGGCTTTAAAATAGTAGGTTAAACTTGCACACCAAAAGTCTAAAGCAACTGAAAGGTTTTACCAGAGCAACCTTATGGTATAACTTAGCTGTTAACAAGCAGTCAACAGGTAGTTTACTCAACTGTTTACCTGAAGAATCAGAACCATGGTTTAAGCAAAATTAAGCTCAGATACAACTCAGTTAATCTTGAAGGAAATTCTTGTGCCGATATTGTAATTTAAGAATAAATGCATTGCTGAAAAGAATAGCAAAATGATATAACTATGATGCATTACTAAAAATAAAAACAAACAAGCTAGAGTATGGCTAGAAGAAATAATCCTGACAGATACGCGAACAAAAATAGCATTGCCAACAATACTGAAACTAATATTGCACATACTATTTAGACAGTGATATTGACCATGATATTGATGTTATTTTTTTTCGTGTTGAATGTCGAGTGTTTCAGCAATATTTCCTGCAGAAGGGAGGGGAGTGTTACTGGTAGTAATTACTTCCTTCACTTTTTAATATTTCTTCTTTCAGATCCACTTACTTTCATGGATGCTCATGGCATACACGCTTTGCAATTTGCATTACCATTCAGCTGTTAAGTCGATGAAATCTGGGTTAATAAACTACATCATTTTCCATGTTTCTCTTTTTTCTATTTCTGCAGGGCTTATATGAGTGTGAAAGAGCTAAAAGAGGAACTTCAGCTGAGTGGCACAGACACACTCAATGTTTTCTTTGCCAGCAACTCGGTGCGTGAAGAACTGGCAGGAGCTGCAACCTGGCCATGGGCAAAGGAGGCTCTCACACACCAAGGTGAGCTGATTCACACCCAAGATATATTCCATATATTATTTGTTTATGCGTCTCTTTCCGATCTTTTACTGTCCGGATACAATTTCTCCAGTTCTCTTTCTTTCTCTTATTCTCCTCAATTTTCAGTTTTGCAGTTTTTACTTTCACTTAGCTCGGTATCTGTTTTTCTTTTTAGCTATCATCTCATCTTTTTCTTTACTCCTGTCCTTTGTTGTCTGCTTTAACCATATCCAAATGATGAAGAGAGCAACTGAAGCAAAGATTTTCCCAGCACATTGCCTCTTTGCTCCTTCAATCATTAGGCCCCTTTCCACTGGAAAATGATAATTAACCCAACAACAACCAAACAAACAAAGCATTGTGGGCATTGTACCAATGTTGCCACCCACTCATGCCCACTTGCAAGCAGTTCCGTACTTATTCGTGTTCTTTTTTACTTTATGTACAAATTAGTAAGTGGACATAAAAGAAGGAGACATATGGAGTAGATATATCTCTAGAGGAAGCACCTATCTTTTAAAGAAAAGGTCTTCCTGGAATAGTTTGCATGTTTAGAATGTGTGAAATGCTGTTACTTAAGAGGCACTGTGTTTTCAGAATGAGATGGATAGCTTAATTAAATCGTGGAAAAACTAATTCACAACGGTTCTTTGCTATGCATAACTGCTTGTACCTAATGAGGCCGTGTGTTAGTGTGTAATCATGCCAACATTTGGTCCTAAAGATACCCACTGTAGTAGGAACTACCACAAAGGCTGTTTGGAATACTTTGACACGTCTGGATGTCTTCGGACAGATTTTCTCAACACAATAGCATCAGACTGTGCAAAATATAGTCAGAGGCCTTTACAGGTGTGTAGCTGAGATCAAGTTTAAGGTTGAATTAAAAGGCGGATGTGGTCTAATCAATGACTCATGGGGTCAGAATGTCGGTTGCAATTCTTAAAATGAAGGTGATATCGACTGATTGGTTAAATTTTGTTGCAACAGCATCAAGTCGGCTTTAGTCCAAGCAAGACATCTGGAAGACCATAGCAGTGATTGCTCTTTACTCTCTACATCTCAACTCATTAGAACATCTTTAAAGATCTGGTTGGACAGAAAGTCTATAGCATTAATTCTGATCTTGATTTGGCAATTATCAGCATTATTCTGTGCCAGCATCAGAGACTGTACAAAATAGGTGGATGTAGTAACCGGGACATTGCCCAGTTTGTTGAAGCCTTGAGTTTGCAGTTTGGCCGTTGACATGCTGGTCTCTTTAAACTGGACATAACAAAGGAGGAGTGGATCATGTTAAGAATTTTAAGAAGTGATCTGTCAATGACAAGGCAACTTCACCCTAAAACATAACCTGCTTTTTTTGTGCCTATTTTCCTCTAAATGGGACCATACATTTAGAAAATGAAGATCATGGCTTATTCCGAAAGTCTTGAACCAAGGCATTGCCACCATAAAATTCATTAGGAAACTGTTTACTGAGGTAACAGATCAAAGAAGTAAGGTTATTTTCTCATAGGCTTCCATCCAATCTGATTTCTTATTGCAACCAGATGAGTCACCCCCTGCTGGCTGAAGAAAGCAGGTATAAAATTACTTCTGGCCTCACTTTTCACTCCATCTTTTATATACATTGTACTGCCAGCATAAATATGAAGCCTTTGAACATTCTTTTTACATTGCAGTATAGATATCTATACCTCAAAACATCTCCTTTCTTACTTCCTACCCGGTCAGTATATCTAAAGTGAATACTGAGCATTTCAAAGAAAGAGTGCATCCAGTAATGGAAGTCTGATTACACAACACAAGCTAGTGATGAAAAAATGAATGAAGTGACTGTTAATAAATTTGGACTAATAACTAATAATATATTACATTTTTTTTGCTGTTGATCAGAATAAGTACACAATTACATGTTTTCATTTTAATGTCACTTTCAGCTCTGGTAACTTCTGCGGGACATTTGTTATTTAGAAATGGAGAACTCTGAAACAGAACTTGTTGATTCAATAAAAATAACTGTTGCCCTTTAGGCAAAACACTGCTCAAGTTTTATGTCCACCACACACAATCAAATTGGCTGACGCAAATAATTTCATGTGCCTCCCAAAGAACTGCTAACACAGCACAATAATAGCAAAACAACAACTGTGCTGTTGAGCAAAAAGTTGATATTCTCACCAGCATTTAGCAGATGAATAATTGTTGTCAGAACGGATTGTGAAGAGTGGACACAGAGGAGACTGTTTGTACTGACCTTTCCGTGTTTGTGTTTTGAATTTCTATGCAGATGTGATCATTTAAAGGATTTTTTAAGGGGTGGAACAGCTCTTTGCTAAACCATATTTATTTAAAGTTATGTATTTAAATGTACTTGAACCCTTAACAGCTCCTTATGGGGACAGGATGCATAAAATCTATACATTAAAATCGGTTTTATTTGTTTGAACTGGTTGTATTGTATCTAGCAGAGGGACATGTTCTAGCTTCAGTTCTATAACATCTGTCATTGTTGTTTCAGAAACAAAAATAGCTGATTGTATCATTTTCTGTGTTATTTTTGTGTAGATTTGTAGGATTGAGGTAGCTATTAAGTGTCAGAGTTGATGTTATAGTTTTGTATTAAACAGTTGAACTCAGTTCTCTACTGAATGTCCTGCACATGACATTTCTTTCAGTTGCACAGCATCTGTCCCTGTTTAAAAACACGTTAGCGGATGACAACTTGTCTCCGGAGGCCCTGTTGTTTAGTGTCTACGGATTTAATGTCTTCATTGCTCAGTTTGCTTCACCACTGAACATACTGTTTCTAATTAGAAAACCAATAACTCTTGTCTGTCACGATTATCTGCATGCTGCAAAAAAAAAACCTGCGTCCCCACTTAGAGGCCATACCAAAGCTGATTTGAAAAGGACTAGTGGATTGGATTAGTGGATTTAGATTTTTATTTTGCCCCATTTTCCAACCAACTGTTATTGTTTTAATAGTATAAACTGTTTTGTTTTATCTCTTTAAATACACATCTGAATCTGCATTAAAATTCACATAGTGGCATACAGTGCTTCTTTTGCCATTCTAGGAGGTACATTATCAAAAATTCCCAAAAATGTATTATCTTGACCTGTTGTGAAAACATCCCATCCCTGTTTCCACTTAAACAGCTTTTCTTCCCCTGATGAATGACCTCCTGTTTTTCCAAAAGCAGAAAGATATTAGAAACAGTCTACCACAGTGAAAAAGAGAGCACAGCGACATATAAAATCATTTATCTGTCCATAGCCACCTTTCTGAATCCTCTCTTGAGTTTTACATAATTCCCTAATAATTTCTTTTTCTCTGTGATGGACCGTTACTCATCTCTTTTTGGTTCTCAAAATGCCAGCCGAGATGGAGCGCGAAGACATAGCTGGTAGATAGAATCTGGACTTTGACCACAAAACCACATTTTTTTATTTTATTTTTTATGATAAGTTGATTTGTTTGGTGCTCCTGGAATCGAATCTAAAACAGTCTTCCACTGATGATGGATCATGAGCTCATGTTTTTAGATACAGAACTCCAACTCAGAATCAAGCCTTGATTCTAGGGGCCAGTTAATAATATTTATTGTCTTGCCAAAGGGCACTGGTTCCCATGTCAAAATCATAAATCATTAAATCTCATCTCATTTGTAAAATGAGGTGTGGCAGCCTTAAAAGGGAGCGCAATCTTCATCTTCATCATCATCATCATCACAAATACTTTTCACTTTGTCTCTAGAGGTACATTCGTACTGAATTCCTAATCAAAATACACAAATATCTAGATTGTAAGAATACTATAACCAATACTGTGACTTTTACCTGCTGTTCTCAGGTGGGATGGTCCTGAACCCGGCCTACTTTGGGACGATTGGCCACCACAACACAATGATCCATGAGATGGGACACATATTTGGACTGTACCATGTCTTTAAAGGGGTGAGCGAGCGGGACTCCTGTGATGATCCATGTCAGGTAAAGCTGTTGTTTGAGATGATTTTTAATGTAGAGTTATTCCAGAATGGGAAATCCTCCATAAAACTCTATTTACTGCCAGTTGATATTTCCAGTTCCTTCAATACTGCACATGTTCAATAGTAAATAAGTCATAGTTTTCTGGGCAACGTTTGTACCTATATGGGTATTTTTGCTCCACTGTGTTCATGTGGTGTTTAATACACTTATACGTCTTTGTCATGTGCATTCACAGGAAACTACCCCCTCCATGGAGACTGGAGATCTATGTGCTGACACTGCACCAACACCCAAATCCAAAGCCTGTCACGACCCCGGAGCTGTCAATGATACCTGTGGAGTCACCACCTACCAGGACACCCCATATAGCAATTACATGAGCTACACAGGTACATGGATGACATTCTCCTCTTGTCTTGGAGTTGGAAAGAATTAATGCCCCACAAAACAAACAAAACACACTGCACAGCAAAACAGAAATGGTACATGTGATAGATACACTCTATAATGAGCTACTCCGTAATTAGAAGCATCGCATTTGGTATAAGACAATTCTTAAACACAGCTACACATGCAGGACCTTGGATAACAACCACAATACTTACATGTCTTTTTAAAGTCACTGAGAAGTTCAGTATTTGCTATTTTTTGTCATAGCATTTCAGTGTTATAATGTGCTTGCCATAAAAAACAATATTGTTCATAGTAAGTGTAATATTTTGGTCGTTAATCAAAAGCTTTTGGTCCGCCATTAGCCATAAAAGATTGTTTAAGACAGTCTAAACGTTGTTTTAATCATTCCCATCCAAAGTAACTCTCGCTATTAGATCTGAATCTTGCCTGATGCACTCAGACTTTGGTTCTCTTAAAGTTCATTAAGGACATTGAGTTTACGCATGTTTATTTTAACACCTCCTCAGCAGATGCCTGCGTTACACTTAATTATTTCCAACTGTGGGTATTAGCACTGCAGTTACATGAAGCCAAGCGTTTGAACACAATCCACAAGGATTAACTGGACTTTTCTCTAATTGCACCACTTCAGATGACAACTGCACCAACCATTTCACTCCAAACCAAGTGGCCAGAATGCACTGTTACCTGGACTTGGTCTACCAAAAGTGGATGATGGACCTTCAACCGGCTCCGATCCCTCTGGCCCCCATAGTGACTGACCAGAGCACAGATTCTGTCTCAATTTACTGGCTCCCACCTGTAAGGGGGGCACTTTATCAGAGGTACACTGGCATGAGTTCTTAATGTTATCTATTTATCTCTGTAAGGGTGATACCAGGCTGAGTTTTGTTTGTCGGCTGCATTTGTCTTTTGGAGTTGTGTTGCTCTCAATTGACAAAGAATTTACACTATGGGTTAGATGAGGATAAATGGCATAGAAACTATTAGAATCCTGCAGTGCACTACTGACACATGATTGTAGTTGTCAAGAGTGATAATGTGTTGCTTTTGTTGCCTTCAGAACGGCATTATGGAACATAATTCAGTTCCAAGATTTTTGTAAGTTAGCTTTTCAGAGACCTGAACCTGGCAAACATGGACATGCCACCAGAACATTGCTTCCAGCTGGACTAAAAAGTAGTGCAGCAGTTATAAACTTCCTATTTATAAATTCAATTCAGAAAAGACATAATGGACAACTGACAAATAGTGTAATGACCAATTTACATGTCCTGACTGACGATTGAAACATATCCAGGCTGCTACCAAGAACAGTCAGCTGAGTTAAAATCTTGTTTTGTCTTCCAGAAACCATTTATTTTTTTATATTTACCAATGAATCATGGCCATCTGATCACAAACTCTGGTTAAAAATATGCAATCATGTCATACTTCCTGACAAAGATTACTTGTGTAAATAAATGATATAAACAACCAGCCAATGGATTATGAAATTCTCAACATATAAAACTGATTTTATTTCCCAATTTGGACAAAACACTGCGTTTCGTGTCCTTATTTAGAGTGTTTAAAAATGACATAGGCCTTGTTGGCTTACTGTAGTGCATTTAGTTATTGTTGTGACTATAGCCTGAAATAACCTCCTTACACAAGCCAGCAAACCGAGGGTCAGTTTTTCACCATCAACTGCAACTCAGTTTTTTTTCTTTGTCCATCAAGAGTGAAAGAAAAAAAAAGTGGGTTCGTCCAACATTGTTTAGCTCTGCTCTGGAAAATACATATTGCCTTAATGAGCAGCTCTGTTTCCTTTTGTCGTAGCACCTCATTCCACCGGTCTGGTATCAATTGTGGAGACTGTGAGAAAGATGGCGTCTTCCACCAGTACGCCTATGAGGCCACCTCTCCTCGGATCTGCGATACGTCGGGCTACTGGACACCTGAGGAGGCAATTGGTAAATCAAAAAAAAAATTAAGCATATGCATGTTTAACAGAGAAAAAATATTGGTAAAGTATTTTCATAACCATACCCTTTTACTTCTTGGAAGAATTACATATTCAATGAGATGCTCTGCTGGTAATACGTCTGCTTTAGATCACTGTAAATATGAACGGCACTAGATGTGAAAGTTTGTTGAAGTTTTGCACAAAGCAACAACTAAATGATCAAGATTTTAAGTTTTTTATAACGATAGAGAGTTCTTAGTGATTGTTTTTAGTGATCAGTAGATTATTTTCCCACTAATGGAATTTATTCATATGAATAACGTCAACTTTGAGCTGAAATTTGGTCATGGTAATGCCACTTTTATGCATCTTGTATGCATCTATGATTGACTAGCTTTAGTGTTTCCCTTGATATCTTTTCCTTTGTCCGTAAGTATTCACAGTGAGGAATATGGTGGTTTCAGGTTTAAGTTGTAGTTCTGTCTTGTTTCCACTGAGCAGATCAACCCTCCAAACACACACACAGAAAAACACGCATGTCTCTTCCCTGTAAATTTTAGGTGCGTGCAAGGCTAATGGCTCCTGGAAGAGGAAAAAGCAGAAAATCATTAAATGATAATTGCCCTCAGCTACAGACCTCTCTCTGTGTCTGTCTTGTTTTAGCCAAAGCAAGAACAAGGATTATTAGGGTAAGCGTCTACTTTGGGTAATGTTTGGGTGCTGTTCAAACATTGAACCTCCATCATAAACCAAAAAACAGTGTGTCCTGTAGCACTGTACTTTGAAACATTGCGCGTCATGTAAGCACATGGTCCTGGTTATTCCAATCATAATTTTCTGGAGGAGCACAGTTTTCTTTGACATGACATATAGAGTGAGGAGAAAGAAACAAGAAAGAAAAAAAGGAACACAAGGAAGCAAACAAGTTGGGAAAGAGAGAAGAAAATATATAAGACTGAATGTATGAATACAATAACACTTTCCCTCTCTGCCGTGGAAACTCTACCCAAATATGTGGAAATCCTCTGCTGGAATTTATGCTTTGAAAACAAGCGGCGAGGAGGAACAGGGGGATTACGGCTCCCTCTTTCGCTGTGGGATCATAATGATGATAAAGAGTCAATTACAGTCTTACTCTAAACAGTGGTATGCACATAGCTGAGGAGACAGCCAGTCTGCTGGCTTCCCTGGCTCCCTTTTCACTCTGTCCCACTTCTAAAGACGATGATGCGTGGGTCACTTCGTCAGCCAGCAGAGACGGGCAATATCGCCTTCAGCAGGGAAAGGGAGAGGGGGAAATTGGACAAATTGAATGTGGATATCATAGCTGGCAACCTAAAAACATAAGTTTGAAGGCAAAACACTGTTGGCTGGAATAGTTGGAAAAATTGTCCATCTCCTCAAATTGTTCCCTGTGCCAGTATTGACTGGTTTTCAGGCTGAGGAAAAACACCGAGCTGTTTTGTAGCCTGCGCTCCTGTTGTGAGGGATTACATATTTTTTATGTGCTGCATCAGGTTTTAAAGAGGGTTCTGTTTCAGAATGAGGAACGTTTGCACTAAGCTTTAGCATAATGTTGTTGAAAGGATGAAAGGCTCGCAGTCCATACCTGTAGGTAAAGTTGTATTGAAACCAAATAATAAGAAGCATCTATAGTGAATACAGCTGAAAAGCATGTCAGGACATAAGGAAATGTTGATCATGATAAAACAATAATGCAAAGTGAGTGCATTTTCTTCAAGTGGCTATGTGGGCAAGGATGTTAAGATTTCCTATTTTTTGTATTTCACTTTGTACAAACTGTTATTTTAGGTCATCAAACTGCACACAGACAACTTGCATACAGATGTGAAAAAGTTTAGCATTGTTGATATGCACTGTATATATCTGGTGGTGTATGCAAGGTACAGAATTAATGTTCTCTAGTACGAAAAAGTAACCTCAAAATGTGAAAACAGAAACAATCAACGCTTTACTTCATCGTCCACTAAAATCTTGAAAGCTACATCAGTAATTTCCATAATCATAACAAATCACTCCTTAACAAACATAGCATATCCACAAACAGTTGCATACTTACATAAGCAGCTGACACAGAGCGCCATCATCTCCCACCAAAGTTGTGCTTCTGCAACTGTGGAACTGAGTTGGGCTGTGGGAAGGAAAATAAAAATAGCCGGCCAAAGTAGTCCATAGTGCCATGTGGAGCTGCAAGAGTTGAGTTTTTATTCTCTGTGGGTTTACCAATAAGAGTGACACCTTTCACATTTTACACTTATTTGATTCCATCCATCCATCCATCCATCCATTCTCTATACACCGCTTTATCCTTACTAGGGTCATGGGGGGTGCTGGAGCCTATCCCAGCTGACTCGGGCGAAGGCAGGGGACACCCTGGACAGGTCACCAGTCTGTCTCAGGGCTACATATACAGACAAACAATCACACACACATTCACACCTACGGGCAATTTACAGTTATCAATTAACCTCAGCATGTTTTTGGACTGTGGGAGGAAGCCGGAGTACCCGGAGAAAACCCACACATACACAGGGAGAACATGCAAACTCCATGCAGAAAGATCCCAGGCCCACCCCGGGATTCAAACTGGGGATCTTCTTGCTGCAAGGCGAAAGTGCTAACCACTATACCACTGAGCAGCCCTATTTGATTCCATATTTCTTTTAAAATATCAATTATTGCAGGTTTATATATAATGCATTTGCCTGGGGGTGTGATTTTCATTTGGTACGTTAACTGCATTATAAAACGATCTTTTTGTGAATTTACAAGGATGAAATTAACAAGCTATGAGCTTATTACCAGATTCAACAGCCCATATTGCGAGGAAATGTAAGACAAGACAGGTTTGTTACACAGTTCATGAACATTGGTAATTCAGAGTGCTTTACAAAGGAGTAGATTTAATTTGATCAGTTTTTATAAAACATCACCTTGTAAGAGCAAGACCTCACAGAATTATGGAGAGGAATAATGATCATTTACCTGTTAGAAAACTCTTTGGGACAGTGAGGAGGGAAAAAAACCAAAAACCTTTTAGCAGGAAGAAATCCCAATGAAACTTAAAAAAATGAAACTACAAACAACAAACACTGGGAAAGCGGGTGAGGACAGTAACCACAGAGCAGGAAAAACATGCAGCTTTGGAGAGAGTGATACCTGCTGAAAGATGTGTAAAAAGACAGGACAGAGAAGGACAAAGAAGACACAAAGTTAGCGACATACAATAGTGACTGTAAATGCAGGGAGAGTGAAAAGAGAAGACAGAAAAGTAGGAGATTCAAAAAAGGTAAAGTGCATTGAAACATGAACACAAAAAAAATCAAAGATTACAAAGGAAAAAATGCAATCAAAGATCAAAGAATGCTGGAAAAGAAAGTAGATCAGTTAACAAAAGCACCTGAGAACTGTTGGATTTTCGGTCTAGATTAGAAGCTGGCTTCATTTGCAGCACCTTTGATGTCATCAGGTTGGTTCCAGAGCTGCTTCACTATGTTTAGTTCTGGCATCAGGTATCACCAGCAGATTTCTCTGCTGTGATCTGAGAGGTTTAGCGGGTGTGCACGACTGAAACATATTTCAGAGGTATTTTGTTCCTGCCCTGTTTACCGATTTCTTTTTATTCAGTGATTTATTGCGGTGCACCCTCAACAGTTGTGGCAGAATGAGCTTATCCTGTGCCAGAAAGGTGTTTTCAGATCTTGACTGCTTGCTGTGTTTGCGGTGCCAAATCCTGCCATAAGCTGGCAGACCCACTCCACAGTAAATCCACCTGTTGCACTTTAGTTCTCTTGCAGCATTGGTACTTTGAATATAGTAGTCATCCAGCTAGTAATTGAAGTCAAAATGAAGATTTAGCCTTAAATCAAAACTTTAAGATTTTGCTGCAACACAACTGTTGGACCAACTTCAATAGTTACTTCAACTGGTAACACACAGTTGAATTATGTCCATCCATATTAAGTTAACAAGTAATTTTAATGCCACTGGTTTAAATTAGATCTACTTAAGTCATTTGAGTCCTGTCAAATAAATAATTTTCAGGAAGGTCATCTTTCCAACTTTGCTTCACTCAAGCATAAAATGTACAACATTATTTTGTCATTACACTTCAATCTGTCTGTCCTTTTCTGAACTCTGTAATCACCCTCAAAGAAAATGATGGTTTAGTTGCAGCAAAAAAAAAAAAAAAAAGCTAAATGAGTAAACTTAATTTTCACACTTTCATTAAAATTAGAATACTGATTTAAAGGGACAGAGCGTAATTTCAAATCGATACAATCCAGAAACCTATTGCCATCAGCGAGAAACATCACCAGAAAGCCAAATGAGAATCTTTACTTCAACTACAACTCAAATACACCTTTTACAGTGTATCTACTACTTAAGTAAAATGTGAAAATGTGGTGACCTTTAAATGGCAATTTACAGCGTATAGTTCATTTATACGCTTATTTAGAGGCCAATCTTCACATCGTTTGTCAGCCGTTCTTCGTCTGTCTGACAGTTTGGCGATACGTTGTGCTTCCACACATTAGTGATCACAGTGGGTGTGAATATGTAACACCTCGTTAACATGCTGATTTTATTTGGCTTTCACCTGGGACACAGCTGATAATAACTCTACCGCAATGTTATTCCATTGCGCTAATCACCTACACTGTAACAATTAGCAACTCATTTTGCCCGCTGTAATGATGTTGCTACTGAGTTTTTGAACCAGAGCCATGTTTAGGTAAGGAGAGGAATGACTCATAACTTTCAAGACTGGAAAATTCGGCTCTTTGTTACAAATGAGTTTGCTGGTAGTTGGTAAAAGTGATACTGGGAAATATATTTACAGTCAACACTAAATAGGAGCGGACAAGACGTGGTAGGGAAAGACTGGAATCCAAGAAAACAAAATTCAGAAATATATTCACACAGTAGCTATTATACATCTGGAATAAATGAACCTGGTCCATCGCGACATATTGACTTGATTGACAGTTGCATCACCCTGGCAACAAAGGGAAACATCCCCACAACTGTCATCTTATTTAAGTAATGCTGGATTTTGAAGATGTCCAGAAATATTCCCATCTGTATGACACTACTCCCCAAGTCATTCTGAATTGTAAAATTTCCTAATCTCAACCAAAAATGACCAAAACTGTTCCAAGTTCGGCTGAAGATTGAGTATTCATGTAGAAATCCACTGTTCATCGTACGATGCTCATTGAAAAATGCATTTTCAGGTTCTTTAATAGATAGATAATAGATAAGCATACTAGCACCATATAATGCTGACAGATGTTTTTGACAGACATTTATCCAAAACATTTTAATCAACATGACAGATTCATCATAATTCTGAATTATCCATGAGTTATTCTCCACATCTGATCCACAAATTAAAGACAGACAGTTCAACACCTACACACAGAACTTTTCTTTGTTGCAGCTGATTTGTTCAGTTTCAGTTGCTTCAATTTCCCCTGAGTGTCAATTCTTGCAATTCTTGTGGGAAAACATGCACACAAAGTACAAATGACAGACAGTGCCTCAGACCAAGCAAGAAGCCTATATATATGTAAAACTATGTCTGTGAGACAACTACTCATGTCTTAACCTGCACAGGCCAACCCTAGCCCTTCGCTGCCGGGCAAAAAGTGTTCCACTCACCATTCTCACACCACTTAATAATAATGACTAAATGAATGGAGAAATATCAGGCTAATGTGAGGTTCAATCAGTAATGGACTTTTCTATTTTTCAGAGTCTGCCGTAGGGTCTTTAAGCCGTTTTTAATCATTGCAACTGGGGTATATGTGGTCTCCTACAGCTTCTGTGTTAGGGAATGGATGTCAGAACATATGTGTCTGTCTGCTGTTGTTGTTTACCCCAGGACCACCGGATGTGGAGCAGCCCTGCGATCCCAGTCTCCAGGCTTGGAGTCCTGAGCTCAGCCTTTATGATACTAACGTGACGTCACCATGTCCCGACACCGAGGGCTGCACCCTCACGCTGAAATTCCTGCATCCCATCGTTCCACACGCACTCACCCTCTGGGTCACATATGTGTCTTCAAGTAAGCCTCACTTCAAAACAAATGCGTTTGTATGGTAAAATGTCTTCATAGTACAGGCACGAGAAAGAGCAATAGTGGTGTGCACAGTGTAGGCAGAAATGAACCTGAGCAGGTGAAGCATTAGGGTTGAGACATCCAGCAAAATACAAGGTGAAACACTTGGTCCATCATCTTAGAAATTACTTAAAGGAAACCTCATTACATTTAGAGGCTTATCTGACCAACTCTAACTCTGTACGAATAGAAATATGTGCAAAGAGAAAAGGGAAATGTATGTGGAAATTGTATGCAATTGGCATAGCAAAAAAAAAATTGTTTGCGTGAATTACTGAGAGATCTGAACTGTTAAACAATGTGTGGAGAGGGCTACTAAGAGATGCATTGATCAATGATATTCAGCCAAGACACACAGAGACAAGCAGACATGAATAGTCAGCCACTTTTTGTTGTCTCTTAATAATTGTATGCTTTTAAATTTTCTTGCCAGCAAGTATACATTAGCTCTGCATTTTCAAATAAAACAAGGCTGAAGTCGATCTTGTTCTGTTACACAAAAGTGATTTCAAATTCAAATAATTTTTAAAGAGCTACAGAATTAATCAATAACACATTTATCCAATCTTTCCTTACCCTGTCTCAGACAACCCAGCCATAGCCAACATCGAACTGATTACAGACACGGGGAAAAGCATTAACCTCGGGCCGCAGCATGTCTTCTGTGACACGCCCCTCACTATGCGCCTTGACACCCAAAACGTTGCCATCGCCGCCATAAAGCTCTGCACCTTTGATGAGAAAATGGAGATCGATGCAGCCATGCTGTCATCAGGACCCGGCAGCCCTCTGTGCTCCGGCTGCCAACCTCTGCTGTACCGGATTCAGCGTAAGCCGCCTTTCACCAGTAAACCTCCGGCACCTCAGACCCTTCAGACGTTCACAGACAGGTAAAGCAAAACTTTGTCAAGTATTTGTAAAGGCACTGATACATAAATTTGCGTTTACTTAAGTTGAATTTACAAAAGCTACAATTTTACAGTGTTGTCAGTGTTATTTTTCTATATAAGTGAATTGCATAGACCCTTAAAGGTGAAAGTATAAGTAGGTCAATAATGGCTTTAACAGGAAAATTGACTCAGCCATTCATCACTAATACATCATGCAAGGATTTGCTACAAAGGTGATACAGTTATGACAATGTTTAATGAGAATTTCAACGTGTATTGTTTTTCTGCTCAAAAAACAACCAAAAATACCCACTTGAGGTGAGTTCCTGAGTTTGTTTTTCTCTCACTTATAGACTAGTATCTATATTATTAGATGCAAAGCCACCTTCTAATACACACACTGCACTGTCAGATACCAGCAACTCAGAAGAAAATCAGACAGAGGTAACAAAAAAGTTATTTCAGGACAGCATGGAATACAGATTCCACAGAATACCTCTGTGTGTGTGTGTCCTCAGATCTACTAATCCGCAGATATCTGTCTCTTGAAAGTGTTTGTGTCTGGTTCTGTTTGAAAAGCTCAGAACACAAATGTTTCCAACATGGGGATGCTGAATACGGCTACTGATCCAAATCTGTTTCAACAACCATATACTTAATCAAAAGCTTGCTGAGGATTCAGGGCTAAGTTGAATCAGTTTGCGTCCTGTCTCATATTGTGGGGTGTCCAAATGATTACTGGAATCCAAATGTATAGCCGCAAGCCAGTTTTTTTTGTTTGTTTTATCTTACAAACTAACAGCAGCCCCTCCCCCTGAAATATCCCAAATGTCTCGACTCTGATGCTTTTCTTAAACACAAAAACGCTGATAAGAACCTCCCAGGATGTGACAGTTGAGTCACATGATTGCAGATAATTTTGGGCTAGTTTCAAATGAAGGGGCACTCTGACTTTCTGAAAAGCTGTTGCTATTTTACAGAGCGAGGTGGATGTTAGGTGGACACAGCTTCAAAAACAGTTTATTTTTCAAGGAACACGTCTCCTATGTTACACAAGCTGTGACTAAGTGCAAAAAGATGTAAGAACCAGTGGGAATTGAGTTATGTGGGACTGAGGAGGGCAGAGAGGGGTTGATGTGAGAAGACGAAAGTGTTTGAGAGCAATGAGTTTGGAAAAGAAGGGAGAGGGATTGAGGGAGGGTGGGATAATGGAGAGGAGAGGAGATGAAAAGAAGAGGAGAGAGCAGAAGAGACAACGGCTATTGGAAAAGACAGAGGAATACAGAGACACAAAAGAGAGGTGTAGATAGAATCAATTTCAGCAAACTGAAAGCTAAAGTGGAGGACACTGTTGGAAAGGGGACAGCGGGAGACAGCAGCACAGCAGAGGTGAAGCAAAGTATTTTCCATTTTTTGAATGTATACCAAATGTGAGCAACAGAGGCCATAAACACCAGTGACTGCTTGGATCAGGTCCTTAACCATTTCCTCCCGCTGAACTTGCATCATGGTCAACACAAGCTGCCTGAGAAAAAACACAGAGTGAACGAGTCCAGAGGACAAGAGCTCAGTTAATCAAAAAAAACCCCAACAACTTCAAACCACAATGTTAATATCCAATGTGATGCTTGAGACTACAGATTGATGGACTTGTTCATTAAAGAAAACAGCACAAACCTGAGAAAAAGGATAATTTTGGCTTCAGTGAGGATGTTTTAGTGTCAGTTTAAGTTCTATCAGATCTGCTGTCATACACAAGGTGTGTTGTTTCACCAAACTGGAAATCAAAAGTCTTTTTATCTGTTCCAAACAACCTGTGTTTAGGTATGTCCCCTCATTTATACGTGTCTCTCTTTCCCTGAACGTGAACCGAAGCATAACTGTTACTCCAGCTAGTTGTCTTTTGTAGTACTTAAAGGTTCTGTGTATTCAGAACGATTGGATGTTGTTAGATCACCAACATAACAACAACAGATAAATAAATAAAATCAAGCCACAACTGATGATTTTGGGCATCCTTGAGCAGATCTGTTGTGTGGAAACAGACACAAAAAGCCAAGAGCGAAATGAAGGAGAGAGGAAAGTGTCTTAACAGCAGTAGACGCTCATGGTGAGCCAAAGAAAGTTAATGCACTTAAATTAGGGAAATAAGATACAGAAATGCTGTGTTTTTAAAATATTTAGATTTTTAGGGCGCTTGCTGAACACTGGACTGCACTTTTACTTGTCCTACATGGTGTGGGAGGTCACTTTTGGTCTGTTTAGGTAAGTTGTTAAGTGTGGTAATTGCCAATAGTTTCAAAGGGAGGGATTTATATGCACTGACATGCATGCTTGGTCATATTGACCACAAACAGAAAAGAGGAGCTGGAATTACAACACACACAAAGCAAGACTCTGCTAGGGATGCCATTACATCACGATATCTTCACATAGCAGATTTGCTGCCATATTAATGCTACATTTATGTTCAAAACCTTTCATATTGCATCTTGCATACCTTTAACCTGACTCGAGCCTTACCCTAATCCCCACCAATAATTTCAACAACAATATAAAAAAAAAAAAAAAACTAGAGAGAGAGGTTCAAACTCCGTCTCCTTTTCACCTCTGCCCCAGCTGTTCAATCAAAATGGGTGTGAATAAAAGGGAAGCTATTCAAAATCCAACAAGTGCTTGTCAAATGGTCAAACAGCATCTGTGTCCACAATGTTCTAACATTTGAAAGAGTGAACTGCGTATGACCATTTTTTTTCAGGAATTGACAATCCTGCCAATTTCATGCGATATTCACCAGGTTTATAGAGAGAAAGTGTGCAGAACGGAATGTCTCTTCAAGCTTTCCTGACAGCGGAGAGGAAGAGAGAGAATGATTTGTGACAGAATGGAGGAGGATATCGCCAAATATAGATACACAAACAAGGAATCAGGGAGTTTGTCATATTCTTCATTTCCTCTCTGATCCATAATTAATAAAGGAAATTTCTAGGGTCTTGAGAAATCGGACACACCTTCGATACCATGGTGGTGTGCTTCCCCTGGTTAACTTTCACATGAGGTGGATACAGGAGCAGTAGGACTAACGCCAGGAAAACAGGGAGGAGGCTCTTTTTATAGACACAGCCCACCAAAACAGATCAATAGTCCTGACACTGGAGCCACGGTATTGTTGCACAAACTTCCTGCTATGGGGCTTTAAGGTCACTGGACACTGAAAGGTTACAGATAGAAGCCACTGTGAGTAATTTCCACTTTTGTTTCTGAAATACCATGATGCCCCTGTTTGGAGACTCCCTCCGTTTAAATGCAGAATGAATAGTTAGGAGTCACACTGAATACAGCGCTTATTTCCTATATAGTCTCACATAGCCAGATTTATTCCACAGCAGTGTGTCAGTGGTGAAGATGGACCTGGCTGCCCCTCAGTCGCAAATGTCTTAGGCGGAAAAAACAACAACAACAATAGTACAAAGGCAAAATAGTATCTGAGAATTTTCTTTGAGGAAACTGTGGCAAAAATTTTACCAAGCATTTGCGACAACTACCTACCAACTCCCCTTGACTACTGGGTTTTCACTTGGACCTCCATTGTTGCCACCAAAACCATGGCATTTTCATACTCTGTCTTTGTCTACTGTTACTAGCATCCCACAGACAATTGGCCCTCCTTGACTTTGTCGTAACTGACAGGCAAGAATATCCCTGTTAGAAAGTAAATGTCATAAACATATCCTTTGTAGATCTTCTGATATTTTCTTCAGGATCAATAAAATCTTGTCTTGTCTTGTCCTGTCTTTACAAAGTACCACACAATTGCACAAGACTATTGCACACAATCCAAGTCTTCCTCAAAACTTTCCATTTTCAGCTAATATACTTCTACTCAATTGTTCTTTCCGAGTGTGAAAGACATTTTGAAATGGTACTATATACAGGTAATATATACAAGGGGACTAGACAGCCGCATGGAAATGACAGGCTTTCACCAGCAGTCCATATTTGGTGAGTCAGACTACCTCCTATACAGTGCAAATCAAGCAATAAAAGATTCAAGAAAATTAGGTCAGTGTGCACCAAACTGGAACAAATGCTCACAATATTTTTGTTTTTTCAAGCACTGAATGAGTCACTGGTATTAGTCAAGAAGCCTATAAAGATTATATAATCAGTTCGTACCACAGAGCATAAAAGATCTTGTTTACTGCTCCTCTGAAGAGCATAACAAACGCACACAGTTTTATTATGCCGAAATAATTGAATTTTACTCACAATACTATATCTCCCCTCTGTTCTGATCCCCTTCAGCTCTGTTACGCATGGAATCAAGTACCAGTATACAGTCCAGGTGGAAGCAGAAGGTGTCCTCAGCGATCCGTCCCCACCTCTCCTCTATACACATGGGCAGACCTACTGTGGGGATGGTCTCATACAGGGGTCTGTGCAGTTTACTGTATATACACATGGTGTGACTACTTACAGACTGATAACGGAACATCTATGGGAAATATAGGTGCTGACGATGGTCCTCTCTCTGCAGGACAGAGGAGTGTGATGATAGTAATCTGCTGGATGGCGATGGCTGCTCGAAGAAATGCCACAAGGAGGTGGGCTTCAATTGTAATGGTGAGTCTCATTCATTCCACTGCAGAAAGAAACAAGTCTCTGGTCCATGTTGAGTTTACACTCAGTTTTAATGCTGAAAGCATGTCAAACAGTGGGGGTTCTTTCAAAACAATGGCAACACTTTTTTATTGCCACACATCAAACCCGCCAACTCTGGCCTCTGTCTTACTTGAAAAACATGAATACCATATAAACTTTTGGTGTAAAAGAGCAGTCACTAAATGGCTAGAAATCTCTCATTTGTGCACGCAGCACCATTAAGGAAAAGAACTCAAGCCAATCAAATTTAATTTATAAGACATAAAAGCTTCTGGCTTGAATGGATTCCACAAACCATTAATGTAACATCACAGCAACATAAGAGAAAACAGATGAGCTGAAGGGTAACAAGTAAGGTTTTGGTTTGCTAAGTCACAAGTCTTTCTAAAGAAAAGTGTTTTGACATTAGGCTGGCAATGAAACACCAGAAAAACACTTCCGCGGTAAAGTACACTGTTCAGTCTCGAAACATATGTCAGACATGCTACTTTATTAATTTGGTTCTGGCCTTTGTAAGATTTTAGGCTTGGGGATTTTGATAAATTTTGTTTACTGATTGTTATCAAAGATCATGCTGTGGTTTTGGATTGGAGACCTGCAAAATCAGCTCACAATAGCAGCTGTGTTTTGGACTTTGTTGCCATTTTTCATTTGATTTGATATCTTTTGTCAAAAGTAAGTAATAAATTTATTATCAAGTCACATCTGCTACAGTTGGCAAGCACTCTAAAATCCAATAACCGCTTTAAAAGTTGTTGCTGCTTGTTGTACAGTGACCCCATAGTTAAGTGATTTAAGGCCACCTTGTAGTTCTGACCACCACAAGGAAATCCCGTAAAGGGCTGAGGAGTGGGGGCTTATGATTTCTCATCCTTTCTTGGCAATGTTTTTTTTTTTTTTTTTTTAACAGGAAGCTTAGTTTGAAGAACAAGCCACTGTGGTTGGGGTTTAGGGCAGGTTAACCTTTGGTGAGGTTTAGAGAAAAATGTGAAATTTGTTCTTAGAATAAACAACCAAAGATTTATGGTAAGATGAAACCTTCAGAAACAGTTAAACTGTGGCTCGGTGAGTCATGTGGCTGCCAGAAAACAACTTGGTGAATGTTCAAGAGCTACTTACTCATACAGATTCACCTGTTTAGCCTTTCAAACTTTCACATTGTGAAATTCAGCTTCCATTTCATTTATTTATTTTTCTCAAGTTTGCAATTACTGTCCAATTTTCCATTTTTTACACAGACTAACAGTCTGAATCGAAAGACCAGCCTTGTCTTAATTTTTTTTAAAGGTCAAAAAGAAAAAATACTTATTTTCAAATGTATCCCATCTACACTGAACTGCCACAACATTAAAATCACTGACAACCTTGAGTATCTTGTTAGAGTGGCACCTGGCACTATTAGACAGCAAACCAACACTTGGTTTTTGAAGTTGATGTTTTTGAAGCATGGAAAGCTGGAAAATTTGCCAAAAAGACGTACCAAATGCACATCCAACCAAACTTTTTTGTAGGTGCGGGATGAAAAACAACAGGTCAAAAAAAGTTCCTTACACCGTTGGGTTCCAAATAAATTATTAAATTCAGTTTTAAAGCTTCAAGGCTTTAAAAGAGAATTAAATTTGTTATTTGGAGCCTAAAATTTCCAGAACTTTGTGTGACCTGCAGCTGTCATTTCAAGATGTCTGGGTCGGAGCAACTCCAAATTGTTGCAGAGTGTTCCCAGTATGCAGTGGTTAGTACCTACCAAAAGTGATCCAAGGACGCACAGTTTGGTATATCAATAACAGGAGCGGATCCCACGGAAAAGCTACTGTTTGACAAACTGCTGAAAACTCCAATGGAGTCTATGATAGAAAGGTTTCAGAACACATAGAGCATCCCAGCTTTCTGTAAGGCTGCAATCCACAGGTAGTGCCCATGCTGACTCCTGTCCACTGCTGAAAGTGACAACAACGGGCATGTGAACATCAGAACTGGAAAACACAGCCTGGTCTGATGAATCATGGTTTCTTTTATAGAATAGAGAATAGAAGAGAATCGAAAGGTGGGCGTTATTTTGACATGTACCACCTACAAACTGTTCCAAACCACGTATACCCCTTCATGGCAATGGTATTCCCTGATGGCAGTCATCTTGTTTAGCAGGATAGCTCTTCCTGCCACACTCCAAAAATTGTTAAAAATTGATTCCAGGAATGTGATAAAGAGATCAAGGCGTTGACTTGACCACCAAATTCCCCCGGTTTCAACCTGTGGGATGTGCTGGAAAAACAAAATCTGGGACCTTCCAAAACTTAAAAGATCTGCTGCTCTTGGCCTTGGTTCCTGATACCAAAGGACACCTTCAGAGTTCTTGGAAAGTCCACAACATGGCTCAAAGCTATTTTGGTGACCCGAAGGGGACAGACACAGTATTCAAGAGGTGGTTTTAATGTTGTAGCTGTTCGGTGTAAAGTTTTCACATGCTGGGGCCAATGGTTGCTCGTTTAACCCAAGGCCAGGTGGTTAAAAAGCAGTAAAAAGTACCATAAACATGCAGCATAACATAACAAAAGACAAACAAAGAAGCCGCAGAGAGTGCCCCTATCGTTTGTGATTCCACCGCAGGACAACAACACTTTGTGTCTGCAGCCTGCCCAGTCTGAAGCACGCAGACAGGCCACAACAGAAGCCTCTCAACACAACATGGAAGGGAGTTTACCCAAGACACTCCATTGTAAGCAGAAGGCTGAAGACTCGTCTCTGTCAACATATGGTTTTTGGTCTTGATTTTAGGTAAACACATTCAAAAAATGAGGAAGTAAAACCAGTCACGACAACATAAACCCCATGCATGATTTCATTATTTCAAATAGTCGTCACACATTCGCTGGCACACAACGATTATGTTATATTGTGATGCCTTCCCCAAGAGGCCCTCTTACACATTACAGGCCTGTCACGTTTAACACGTTCATGTGTCTCTGTTTCTCATTAAACGACTCGGTTTGTATGAGAGCAGGCATTAGCCTCAGTGACTCAAGAAATCAGCTCTACTGTTGTGGTATGTGGTGTTCCTCCACAGCTTTAAAATTCATCTTCCATATTATGGAATGTTCGCCCAAAACGCTATTCAGTCGCCTGAAGCACAATCGAAAAAGTATGGCTTCTATAATCTCCAACTTTGTGTTGGTTTCATTAAAAAAAAAAAAAAAAATCCCACAATAGTGCCACGAAGGTGTGAAAGATCAGCTGAGATGACACAGTGTGATAGTTGCTTTCTTTTCGTTCTGTGTGTTGTTTCCACTGGCTGCTGGATGGTAGTTATTCATGTGTGGTGTAAGAGTTTGTGTTCCGAGAGCTTGTTACAAGGCTAAAATTTCCATCATCCAGTCAATTTATTTGTCAAGGGGAAACAAGCGGAGACCGACCCTCCCTCCTCCCCCATCTTCCCTCCTCGTCTCCCACCAGGGCTCGACATGCCGTGACTGAAGCTATTACATCTCTTGTTTTACAATAAAAGACATCATGACTAGGAAGGAAAACAATTTGGCAAAAACAGGTTTTCACAAATTGCAACACTTAAAACCAATTATTCAGTTGTACTTCTTAGTCATAGACAGAATATTTGTTGGGGTTTTCTTGCCACATTTGCCCAACCCTCTTAGCTCCCACTATGCTCTGCTCTGTTTTCTTTATGCAACTTACCGTAACCTTTTATAGTCATCTCATCACAGATCAGCTATGAATGAGATGTGTTTGTTATGTTTGTTAGCACGTACTGCTCCCAGGCTTTTAATAGTTCTTTTTTTTTTTTTTTTTAGAATTTTAATGTAATTATTCAGCTGCCTCATTAGATAAACGTTAAATTGCACAATATGGTTACGGCATGCAGACCTTAAATCAAAAACTGATGGTCTCAATAGCTAATTCAAAGCCTGTCAATCAGTCCTTTATGGTGATGCTAGATAAATACAAGACTTGGAATGAAAATGAGTTAATCATTTTCCCAGGTGTTGTCGAAGCAGGGACGGGTGTTTGTTGAGTTCACGATGTGCAGCGTTGCCAAATGAACTCGGGAAGACAATATGGCGTTGAATTGTCTAGGCTTAACTTGCTTTTTATCAGAAACATGTTTCCGCTGGCTAATTCAAGCCAATTGTGCAGCGCTGACTGACTGTCTGTCTAACCTCTGCAGCTGTCCAGATGTTAATGAGGCCAAACGTCTGAAACGTCTGATGTTTACCGCCCTTTTTTTATGAATAACTGTTGCGTTAGAACCTGTTGTTCAGCTCATGCTTCCCACTCTTTTTGTGGTACATTGCCATAGTGCATTATGTCACTACCTTTACTTTGCTGCACATGTTCATTACTCATCATCAACTGAGCTGCAGGAAGTAAAATAGCCGATTAACAACTATGTCTGCAGTAAAATTTAAGACTCTTATACACTTTTCCTCGGAAACACTGAAGGACCTGATCGCCAGAGAGCATATTTATTTAACCTTTGGGGAAATTAAGAGTAATCACAATATGATTTCAGTTTAATTGTTAAATAGCATATATTATCTTTACTTTTTCATCAAAATGCTAACGCATCTTTGAGCTTGTTCCATGGCTCATCACTAAAGACTGAGATTGAGAATCTTGCTGCTTGATAACTTCAACTAAAAGGGACCTTGACTTAACTTGTTTTTGTGAAACTACTTTAAAGGTGTTTTAAAGTGAACTGAATATGTCTTAATAGATCACAAACAGCCTTAAAGTGAATGAATAGTGTCGACACGGCCTGTTAGAAATCACGTAATTCACTTGAACGTTTGAAAAACGTTTTCTCTGATATTCTTTAACACGGAAATATCTGCCAGAACATATTTGTCCATCAAGAGCTTAAGAATCAGTCAGTTACCTAATTGAGTAAGAAGCAGCCTGAGTTTCCAGTCACTCTATTATTAACTGCTCAGGAATGATGGTATGAAAATAATGACGAAAAGTTGCTATTTTCAGCCTTCAGTTATGCTTTAATTTCTCTGTACTTGTTGTCATGAGGTTGCTGAGAACTGACTGAAGTTGAGTTCATAAAAAAAACAAAATTCGAAATTTATTAGGAGATGCGACAAAAGAAAAAGCTTCATCTACCTGTCTGTATTTTTTATTTTCCTGGAAAAAGGTTTTAACATTGCTTTGACAGTTCTTTATAACTCATAATGCTGGCCCGCTTAAGCGATTTTGGGATCAAACTGACTAGCCAAGTCACATATCAGGTTTCTCCTTATTAATATCAAAACATTTTTATAATCTTGAATAATTAACTAGAGTCAAAGTTCACCCCTTAGCATAATTTACAGTCTGTTGAAAGCACAGAGTCTGATATGGTCGAGCTGACGTGGCTGACATTAAAAGTGGCCAACAAAAATACAGAATGCATTTGCTCAAATTTGGTTCACTGACAAACAGATTTGGATGGGAGTCTTAACAGTGGGGGATAAGTTTGTACCCTGCCAGATTAAGAAACCAGGCTTTATATTCTTTCATAAATCGTTCTCTCATTCTCTTCCCTATCTCCCAAGGTGAGCCCAGCCAGTGTTATGTGTTTGACGGCGATGGTGTGTGCGAGGAGTTTGAGAGGGGCTCCAGCGTTCAGGACTGCGGTTACTTTACACCTTTGGGCTACACAGATCAGTGGGCATCCTCTGCCACGGCTTCTCACCAGGACACCAACCGCTGCCCCGCCCATGCTGCCACCAGGGAGCCGACCCTTACCAAGGTATGAAGTATGAACCACAGAGCACATATAAGACTTCCAGATGACAATAAACACAGCATGAAGGCTGTTGTGGAAATCCGAAAATAAGCTGGCAGTGTTTCTAAACAAATTAGATTTCTCGGCACTTTTATTTTCTGTGCTATTTTTGTCGAAGAGGACAGTTAAATTGGCTCTTATTTATATCCCACTTAATTTTCTACAAAATGTCGTAAAGCAAACTCATCAAACATCATCTGTTCTTGTGGTGCGTCGGTATCGAAGACTTCACATTGGTTTTATGTATGTATAAAGCATCAAAATTATCACGTAATTGCCTGATTCTACTGACCACAATCATTTTGAATAATTTACCTGAAAAGACATCTGGATAAAACCAACAGAAATGTCATATTTCAGTAACTATTTTGACATCATCTCTGTCTTCTGTTGTGGTTTAAAGGCACAAACTGTGTATCTTAAGGTGCTTAACTTCTAATATTCAACCTTAATGCCATGATTTAGCTGCAATGTCAAACACCACAGCAGCACTGCACTTTGGGTTTAAGCTAAATGAAAAAGGAAAATCCAATAATTTGGAGGACACCGTTTGTTGGATTTGCAGCAAAATGTTTCTTTCAAAGGTGCTAATGGCAAATCTAAAACTAGTAGAGGCAGAAATTAACTGACAAAAAGACAATGCCATCATTAATCACAGTGTATTGAATGAACACCAGCTAAAATGTCGTGACAGCCCCAGTGCAGATATAGTAAAACCCATTCAAATCAAGAGAACCCATGTAAAATCAAAATAAAACTGAATTTCCTTATTATTTACTTACTGAAGGCAAAATATTTTCATCAACTATACAGTGCATACAGTACAGTAGTCACTATTTCTGGCAGCCTAAGGTTATACAAGCACTTTATTGTAAAAAATAATGTAATAAGTATCAAAAAACCTCTTCATGTCACGCTTCAAAACACCAAAGAGGTGAATTGAAGGCCTGTAACGAACCACCGTGTCATTGGTTAGTGTGGATGACTAAAAATCACAGCTGAGCAGCAACTGCTGAGGTAAAACCTGACGAAGAAGAGCTTTGCGCAAAACTTTGGAGGACATTTTGGCAGAACTTTCAGTGGCAACACAACAACTTTGAATGCAGCATAGCTCCCTTTATTCTTTTTACAACTTCAGTGCAAAATGCATCAATCATTTCCAACTCTGACATCTCCCATAAAACGTCTCCAATCTCATGAGGCCTCTTAGGTCCATCATTGCTGATGAGCCAAATTATGTTACAGTTTTACAAGTGTTCTCACATCCACATAGTTCCTCTAGACAAAAGGTCACACAAAATAAAGAGCGAGCAGGAAAAAAGATGCCAAGTTCAGTAAGTTCTGTCGAACAGGGCAAGAAACATGATTTAAGCCACTTATTTTTAAGGGAGGACTGCCTGCGTCAGACACGCCGGTTCCTGCATCTCAGAACTGGCAAACCTTCTGGGACATTTCTATCCTACAGTGTCTGAATGAGGCAAGGTGCAATAAACAAAACAAATCAAAGTGTCCTGAATAAAGTCAGCCTGACCTGTTTAATGCTTCACTTAACAGAGGATTTTCTGCTCCTTTCAATTCACTAAAGGGACAGTCTTTGTAAGCGAGCCTCAGTGAACCCTTTCTTCCAACATACTGCAAATCAGAATGTGTGACATGTCAGGAGATTTGATTGTGTACCGGGTTTCTGACAGTAGACCCTGTAAGATCAGGTTAATGAGGATAAAGGGGAGGATTTGGTCATGGATCGATAAAAACGTAAATCCACACTCGTGAAGATGAAACACAAGAAGAAAGGTTGAAAAAAATGTCTCCAATCCATTCCCACTGCCTGTTTTTGTTATTTATTTCTAATTTCTCTGACTTTACAAGCACGAAACACATACTTTCCAGGGAAGGCAACTGAGTAATTTTATTTCATATCAATTGCTGCACCACTTCTATTCTTCCGTGTGAAGCTCTGCAGGTACCAGCACCTGGAGGTGAATGAGAAATCGCCCATTGATGCCTGGTTCCCATGCACAGCCCAGTCTGACACAAACAATGACCTGGAACATTCATTCTGGCTAAAGGTATGTGTGTGTGTGTGTGTGTGTGTGTGTGTGTGTGTGTGTGTGTGTGTGTCTGTTTTCTCCTCCACTGAATGACTGTGGGTGGCTACTCTGTCTCTAACAGCTTCCAGCACTTTCCAGTACTCTTTTAAATGGGGTTGAAGGGCTTCTAAAGCAGACTGCTGGCTTGAACCTCTTCACACGCACATATTTCTAACTTTCAAACAATTACATGATTCATACGTTGCACTGGTACCTATAATTACCTATTTTCCAGGTCAACTGTGAATTATGAGTTCTAATGATGTGCAGATGATTAGCAAATCATGACTAGCCTCCCACTTATTGTTTATTTGTATTTGATGATTTCATTTTTTACCCATTCAATAGCGTCCATTACCAGTGTATTATTAGTGGAAGACCAAGTGTTATATAATTAACTCATCATTCATAATTAGATACTTAAAAGGTTCATAAGTTATTAAAATACTGGCATCTGAAGGAATAATAATAATTTTCCAGTTTCAAAAATAGATGTTAGTCATCATGGATGCATAATTTCTAATTATAGCTTATTATGCTTCCATAACACGCAGAGCAAGAAGAAAAAACAATAAGTACCTTCTATAAATGATTCACAATCATTATGTATCATTAACTAATTGTTTGTTTGTAGTTAGCATGACAAATACAGACATCGCTGTGTTCAAAGAAACTGTCGGAGAAATTGATTCATGTGAGGCTAAAATGATTCGTCCTGCTTATCTTTGTAGCTGCATCGCTCTCGAGCCAACAGCGCTTCACGTAAATGTCCTGGTTTGTGTACAGAACTCTGTTTGGACCTGGCTGTTCCACTCCCGACCTGTGTCTGGTTCTCATATTTTGCCTTTTTTTTCTGTTATTTAATCTTTCCACAGCCACGGTTCCCTCAATCAACTCTGCGGGTCCAGACTAAGCGTAGGCTCGCTGTTGATTTGACTGATAGCTTCACAACCTTGTCTCTCATTCTCTGGATTATAGGGTCCTTCGCAGTCACGAGTTCGCCTCTTTCCTTCCCTGCTCACATGTAGTCGTTTTCTTTCTCTCCGTCTCATCATTACCACTTCTTTGTTGAATGACTCATCTTTCCATCCCCTGTTTCTTTTATGGATGCCCTCTTTATCAGCCACATCTCTGCAGCCTCTCTGGAAGGCTGCTTTCTCCCGAGACTCTTTCACTGTCTGAAAGCCTTCATGATAACACCCGTATATGTCAGCTCTCCCTGAAACATCTCTTTTTCCTTCAAGTGTTCTTTCTGTCTCTGAAAGGCCCCCCTCTTCTTAATGATCTCGTCTCGCTCGATGTGAAGAGCGTTCCTCAGCCATCCTCATCATCACATCCACCTCTACAAGCTCTGTGAAAAGCCTCTCTCATTAACATCTTCATTTGGAAGCCTTTTCTCATTTCTACAAGACTTTTAACACTTTCTTTAAAGCGATACTTTATCTAAAATCTATCTTTTAAATATGAGACACCCTCAGTCTGTAAGCTTGACAGGTGGCTGTAAAACTTTGCAGTTCTAAAGAAGAGAACCAAAGACCAACGTCAGCTTAGATTCACAGCAACTGTGTTTTATTTCACTGGTAAAATGGAACATTTCATATTATTTCTGCAGCACAATTCTCTACTCTTCTGTGTTTAAGGTCAGAGCAATCTAAACAGCTCTTTCACTGAAATATTAGCAGATCCACGCCTTATCAGTCCTCATGTGTAAACCTGTAAAGCCCAAATATAAAACATTTTTTCTCCTCTCAGACGTTGTTGGAGGCCTCTGATGCAGAAATGACTGGGTTTCTCATCTTTCCATATTTTCCGGAACAAATACAAACAACAATGAAGGGTTCATTTGCAGGGTTGATTGCTTATGTTGTCCCATAGCAGTACATATCATCAATAGTCATTGCAAAGCAGCAATATTTTTTATGAAGAGTAATTTAAAATTGTACTTAAACTAATACTCAGTTCTGTCTTAGTCCCAGTGTTCGGCCATGCTGATTTGCAATTACAGTCCCAAAGAGAGATGTAGGTTAGAAAACTTGGACAGAAAGACTTTTAAATGCGAGAGCCAGAAAAAAAAAAAATGTTTTCATCAATTCTTGTCTGAACTGAAAGCTGAGAAAACATTAGATTTTTATTACTGTTTATTTCATATATGAGTATGTCAGACATTTAATGTCCCAAGTTATGCTATTTTAACTACTGAGCTAACCCAGACATGTGAAACTGCAACACAGATAGAACAAGATCAAAATCTAATAATTTGAATGCATTACACAATACCTTAACATTTACATATTGTAGAAATTTAAATACTTACAACATATATTTAAGAAACTTGAATAAAGTTGCAGATTTCTTTCATTAGTTTTTTAGGGTAGCTAAAAGTTTGCAGCTGTGGGCTTCACAGGGGACATTTACTCACTAAGATGACTGTAATTAATAATATTTGCTGTCATCGGCTGTGTCACCACGTAATTTAGGGTATATTTAATACTTGTATTTCTACACCAAATCACAGTGTACTCATAACTTCAGAGTTGTGTTTTTCCTTTTTCTACAATTGATACCACTATTCCTTTTGAAACAGGTGGGATTTGCTCATTCTGGAGTGGCTGCCTCTGTGATGGTGTACTTGGCCTCTGATGGGTCGTGGTCTGGGGAGCAGTGTCGGAGGACGGTCACCATCTTTCTATCTGATACCACTGGCAAGAACCACTCACTCGGTACTTTTCGTTTGTCCTGCTTTGTATTTGTAAAGTCAGAAAATAACAGATTGTTGAGGTTTGCAGATATCTGAAACCTTTCCATCTTCCCAGGCACACATGACCTCTCCTGTCATCGGAACCCGTTGGTGGTGAACGTGACCCATGACCTCTCTCAGCCCTTCTTCCTCACATCCTCAATCATCCTCCTCTTCTCCTCCCCCTCCGTGGCAGTGGCAGGTGTGGCTCTGAGGACCTCCTGCCACTTCAGCACCTTCGCCCTGACCGGGTGCGCATCAGAGGGTGGGCTCTCCCACAACTACCTACTTAACACACACTCAACAGTTTCATGTGATGCTCGGAAAAGGGAACACAAATAGGTCAATATATAACTGAGGGACTTTTGAAGTCAATGGGATAAATCTTGCATACATTTTTATTAAAAGTAAAAAAACAACAACAAATGTTTTTTTATGGTCATTATGATCATGCCTTTACAAATTCCAACTAAATAACCGTTCAAATTTAATAATAACCACATTCTAATCAGCTAAACAATAATAAAATGAGCTTATTCAAAAATGGTTTTGATTGTGTTCTTTTTTTAAGTTGAGATAATCATGACAGATATTTCTTTTTTGGCAATATATCAAATTTTACATGGAAAAAAATCAAATTGTATGTGTCCAAGAATCACTGTCAATTAAGTTCCCCGTTACAAAAACATTTAAGGAAGTGTATTAATTCCAGATCACATGACCTACTCCACATGATGTCATTTCCTCCTGAAGAAAAGACTGGAAAGACTCCAAGGCTTTCTGAGTGATTTAATATAAAGTAGTGTGTGAGTCAAGTGTGGATTTATGACGTCAGCAGGTTTACTACAATTCCTTTATAAATAATTTTCTATTTCAGTTTTACTCAATTGTATATCATACTTAGAAGAATCTCTCTGTAAAAATGCCATGTGGTGTTTGGTTATAGGCGGCCATGTTGATTTTAGGCCTGAAAACAGCAAAAATGTCAACTATGAAGCCTTTCTACTACGTTACAAAAAGTCCCGCAGTTATATATTGACCCCAATAATTACTGCTCTCATTTAATTGAAGAAAACACATGAATGTAAGATAAAAGATCCTGAAATTTATAAAAAGGAATATGTCAAGTGGGAGTTTGGTTCGAAAAATGTTACAGTCAACTGTGCACCTTTGAGAATTTTGACTTGGGTGCTATTTCTTTCAAGAAGCACTCCACCAGTTTAGTATTATGCAGCTATAGCGATTTGGGAACAGTTAAAAATGATCAAAATCAGTGCTATTCATGCCATTTTCTTATATGTCAAAATATGGCATACCTTACCTACAGTAAAACGAGACTACCAAAAGTCATAATAACTGCACAGTGGCACATTCTTTATTTCATCTCAAATTTCCAAAATGGCTGCCTCCAGTTCAATTAATTGGATTATTATAATAGTATCTTTTAGGCCTCCCAGTTATTTCCTGGTCCCTCCCTGGCTCTCATCCTTCTGTTTGTCTCTCTTTTCCTTTCCCTCCACCTCTGCAATAGCTGTTTGCGGCAGCCGTGTCAGATGGACAGCTGCAGTCCTCTTCAGTTAGAGCACGCGTTGGTCAGGTGAGCCCTTTGCAATGAAACACTGGCCGATTAGAGAGCTGAAACAACAAACGAAAGAACAATCTATATATCAGTGTGTCTCTGTAGGTGTACAGGAGGAGGGGAGGCTTCTCGCTGCTCTGTTCAGTGTCACCGTGGTTTCAGCATCACTGTGCTCACCGGCAAAGAGATCCCGGCCCACCAGGTACACTGCACCAAACGTCCTTTAAATGTGAACTTTTTCATTTATCTGTGTACCACTGATACAGTAGTGGTTGACAATATCTGCTCAACAATCTCTGATTTAACTGAAACTCTTACAGCTTAAAATAAGGTTATTTTGTAAAGATATTTGTGAGATTTCAGCCTAATATGTTGAATACTTTCTGAAATACATTTTAAAAGGTTTGCCCATCGACTGACTTTCAACAAATATTTTTGGACATTGAAATGTTTCAATGACGGTATCTTAACAATTATTAAAGTTAAAGTCTGACATTTTGACAGCCAATTCTCATCATGTGATCGATTCAGAATCTGCAATAATAGATAAGTAGATCAAATTGATTCTGATTGTAGGTGAGTAAAAATCTGAAAAAAAGTAAACTGTCATAAAAATCCCATCTTTCTGACGTTAACAAAAAAAAGGAACAATGCAGTATTTAACTAGTGATGTTTTCTGGACTACATGTAGATGCATGTCACAGCAATAATAAACAGAACATCAATAATTTTTAATATTTAGTCACTAAAATAAATAAAGTTATTGCCAAACAACTTTCTGATTTCAAAATAACTCATTGTGCCGATATGACATGTACCACAAAAATATTGCTAGATAGCTTAATCCAAGTAGAACAGAGTCCTGGAGTTTTAAAATGATTCTGATTTTTCTGACATAATGAAAAAAAACATTGAAAATTTCAGGCTTATCTTTAATAGTTCCTGAGAAACTGTAATCCAAACATAGCCTCCAATTTCAATGTGGAAAAAACTGTGTTGAAAGTGGGTTGGTTTGTAATGTGAAATTTAATTAATTTAAATTAATCATGTATTACACAATGTTTACAAAACAAAGTTAATTTTAAATAAAATCCGTTGTTAAATAAATTTAAAAAAAAGAAAATGACTTGATATATCAATCTAATATTTCACATAGTTTATGATAAAGAAGTTTCAGGGAAGTCAGAACTGGTCTAGCAAAGCGATCTGATGATTCGAGTCTTATTTTGTAGACATTCATTTACAGTTGTTGAGGGTTAACAGAGATGTAAGAAGGGCATAAATTTGGTTTCATGAGAAAGACACTGAGCGCTGTGAGGCTTGCAGTACAATAGTTTGTTCCATAGGCTGACCTGATTGTCGAGCAGTTTGGCTACATACCACCCTGAACAGGAAGACCCTGGCCTCTCTGTGACAATTTCTTCTTTTTTTGTCTCCTAACATTTGTGGTCACATCCTGTTTTGCCTCCAAGAAACCCGGACAACCAAATTACATCGACTGCGAATGATTAGAGAAGCCATACAGATTTCGTATCTACTGCGCTCATTTTCAAATATGACTTTGCATGTCACAGTCAAAGAAAGTGTCTTCAAAAATCAAACACAGAATTTTAGTAATGATATTTGTGATGGCATAAACCCAGATGTGTAATAGAAGACTGAGCTGACAGAGGCAGAGAAGCAGCATGGACTCCCCAAGGCTTTGTTGGGACATAACAAATATTGCAATATATCAATTCAGTTTGAATTTGTTGTAATTTATGGTTACTTTTATAGTAGTTAAGGATGGAGAAACTGTTACTATTTGTGATTATTAGTAACACTGAAGGGCCGGCAGAGTGTCTGTTTATCAGACCATAACGACATTTTACTGAAAAGGGTTTTTGCATTCCTGTTTTTCAGTAAGATTTTTTTCCATGAAGAGATTCAGAAAAACAAGTTTCCAACTTCGTATTTTATCACGGTTTCTTGATTTTTTGACAAAAACATTCTTTTTTTCCCAAATCTGAGGATTGTATAAAGTTACCCAGCATCTGCTGCATTTTATATTTCATCCTTTTCTTTTCATCCAGCAAAAACAAAGCAAAAACACAGCTTTTACTCTTGTCTTGTTCCTTCTCCTTCCAGAGAAAGACCGAGCTGGAGTGTTTTCACGGTTCATGGGATCGTGCAGTTAGTTGTCAGCCTGTAGACTGTGGCCTTCCAGATCAGTCTCATGTCTACCACGCCATATTCAGTTGCCCCTGGGGAACCACCTTTGGCAAACAATGTTCCTTTACCTGTGGATCGCCGGCAATATTACAAGGTAACTCATGGATGTGTTGATTCTGGTGAATTCCAGTCTTGACTATAGTCTTTGTTAAACCACAGTGGATGATGATGTTCTCATTCCACCACTAGGCTAACCATGCCAGGAAAGCAATCCATAATTTAACCCCTACAACCAAATTTCTATGTATCAAACTTGCATATGTGGCTGCAACACGGTCTCACGGGGATTCGTGAAACTGTCACGTCAGTTTTTGTTTCGGTTTCGTGCGCACCAACACGATGTCGTCATGTTTTTCGTGCCGCTCACCACGAGCGAAACCCGCTGTGGTAATCACATCTGAAAGTGGTTTATACCGGCGGATTCATGACGATCTAAGCTGTCCATCGGCGTTTGCGGCCGCCGCTGCGGCCGCCGGACATTCTTTAAATTCCTGTGCAAATTCGGCGGATTCATGACGATTTAAGCTGTCCATCGGCGTTTGCGGCCGCTGCCGCCCGAACATCCGGCCGCTATTGCGGCCGGATGTTCGGGATGCGGCCGGATCACATCTGAAAGTGGTTTATTTAAGCTGTCCATAGGCGTTTGCGGCTGCCGCCGCGGCCGCTACTGCAGCCGGATGTCTGGTGGCCGCCTTGGCGGCCGCGGCGGCGGCCGCAAACGCCGATGGACAGCTTAAATCGTCATGAATCCGCCGAATTTGCATAGGAATTTAAAGAATGTCCGGCGGCCGCAGTGGCGGCCGCAAACGCCGATGGACGACTTAGATCGTCATGAATCCGCCGGTATAAACCACTTTCAGATGTGATTACCACAGCGGGTTTCGCTCGTGGTGAGCGGCACGAAAAACATGACGACATCGTGTTGGTGCGCACGAAACCGAAACAAAAACTGACGTGACAGTTTCACGAATCCCCGTGAGACCGGTAGAAGTTGGGTTTTCTCTGTGTGAAAATAGTCCCTTCATGACATAAAATGTCTTCAATGTGAATCTACACTGTAGCCAGAGCTTACCAGTGCAACTATGGTTTTGTGCAAACATGATAACACTACTGCACGCTACACAATGTGGTAATATTTTATTAATTCAGAACATGTTTGAGCTGCAAACCAGTTCAGAGGATAAATAATGAGCCTCATGTTTTGGAGCTCGTCGTTGCTACGCTGCAGTTTCAAGGTAGAAATGCTCAGTCATGGCATCGACTGTGTTTTTCATTCATGTCTTCTAGCATATAAAAAAACACCTTATGGACAAGTTAACAAGGTTGAAAAATGTGATTTTCACCAAATGGGGTCTTTAAAATTTCTCCCCAAACTTGCCTCCCTGCTTCCAAATTATGGCACTAACGATTTGGCTGTGAAACACAAAGAACCTAAATGCAAACCAGCAGGATTTGCAGCTTAATTCCTTCACATTTAGAATTGACTTTAAACTGTTGTGGGAAATCAAATAAGGGGAAACATTCTCAGATATGCTATTGATTACGGTTTCCAACGAGAAGTAAAATATTAGTTACAATTAAACTGACTGCGCCAATATTAATTTGAAGATTATTTTTTAATAAAAAAAAACTCAGAGTTGCTCACTGTTGCTGACTGAGTTTGGTATTGAAGAAGTCTTACTAAAAAATATCAAAATTTTAAATTAATTTTGGCGTTCCTTTTGGGCTCATCCATTTCTTTCAGATGCCAAATGAAACAATAAACGTCTGTGGAGGCTTCAAATTTGGTGTGCAAAGTTAATCCGTTCCCGATTGCAATGGGAAGATGAAATATTATTGATTTCTTAGAAAAACACACTTTTGAACTGATGCCCAGTATTATTTGCAGCTGCTTTATGGCCCACCTTCTCAAGTTAAAACCGAGTCTACAAACTAAAGCAAGATGCTTCAAGAAGCTACAGCCAATTAAATGAAAATGAACATCACACCATGAGTTTAAACAACCAGAGGGTGCATCCTGTTATAGTTAGTGACAGTTTTTATTTCTAAGGGTAACTATTCCACAATGTTAAATTTAAATCACATTGGAAAATTCATTCCCAAAATAATAACTATGTCTTAACCTCACAACTATTACCTCTCATATTGCTTCTCTAAGCAGTTTTATTGCCTTTAAAATTTCACTGTTATTAAAAGTTAGGATGAACTCTAATCGAATCATCTACATGACATTTTCTTGTCCCTTTTACATACTCAGACAGCTACTCAGATGTCCAAAGTGTTTTTAAACAGGCCTCTTGTATCGTAACCATGAAGAACAAATACAGCCTGTGGCACCCATAATTAAGAGTACCACCACCACCACACATCCACGACAATACATAGTTACACAGAAACTAAAAAAAACACGAGCCCACTTTAGTAATTCAAGTTCCGCAGTACAATAGAAGCTTCTCGCATGATTGAACGGACCGAGTGTGATATCCACACACTCGTGTTCTCGGTTGGAAAGCCACAGCGAAATGTCATAGTTGAGTCAGCATGTATTCCTGATCCAAATACAGATTGTGCAGAAATAATTCTATTTGTGGCTTTTGGTTCAGTGAAATATATTTGAAGGCCATCATGCGTCACTCAGCAGTAAAAAGCACAGTCTGCAGTTCACAGAAAATATGTCCTTCACACATCAGTACAGCTGTAATGGATTTTGATAATTCCAACAGCAGCACAATGTTTAAATAGCTTATAAAAAATATGTGATGCCATGTTAAGGAATCGTTACATTTTACAGACCCAATAAAAAATGTGAAAGTTTTAGGTTGTTATGATTCTCCACATCGAAAAAACAGTCATGCTTCGTGTGGGGCCATACAAGCATGAAAATATTAGCTTTGGGCAACGTTGAAGCCAGATCCTCCCCATAACTGTACAGGACAGAGCAATGAAACCAACCAGAGTGTTCAGGGGGATAGAAATATATCCACAAGTTTGACCTACTTGTGCTTCTTCCATGAACTTTTTCTGTGTTGAATGTATAGTACAGAATGTTTTATATACCTGTACAGTTTTGTGCTTTGAGACTAATGTTTTGAGGTTTTTTTAAGTTAACTTAGATACTTCTTTCTAACTTTACTGAGACACCTTGCTGAGGTTCTGACTCTTCTCCATTTTGTACTGTTGGTACACTGTTTATAGCTTTTCATAGATAAACATTTTAGAAATGTAAATGCCTGAAGTTGCTTTTTTTCTGACTTCTAGTGATTTACACTAGACACTTGCGGGGCGGCATGGCTCAGTGGGTAAAGTGGCCGTCTTGCAACCGAAGGGTTGCCGGTTCGATCCTCGGCCCGTTGTGCTCATGTCGAGGTGTCCCTGAGCAAGATACCGAACCCCTAATTGCTCCTGATGGGTCGTGGTTAGCGCCTTGCATGGCAGCTTCCGCCATCAGTGTGTGAATGTGACGTATAATATCAAGCGCTTTGGGTACCTTGCAGGTATAGTAAAGCGCTATATAAATACAGGCCATTTACACCCTCATTTTACGGAGGCTGTGGAACCACAGCACTATAAGCATTAAAAACACAACATAGTGAGCTGCATGTAGATTCAGAGTGAGAGACAGGAAGAAAAACTCTGACACTGAAAGCAGGGTTTTTCCTGCATACAGGAAACAGGAAATGTTGACATCCCCAAAATAGGTTTGGTAAAGCAAAATCACTACAACTGAGAATGTGAAAGCAATATAGATTTTTTATATATAGATGCAATGATTTCTGTCAAATAAGACAATAAAGACTCATTGCCTTTACTGTAAGCAGCCGACCGTGCTTGCCGTTGTGCATACTTGTGTCTCAAGCCCTTTTCTGAGCCCAGTCAAACCCTGGAAAGTACATTTATCTGCACTGCTCATCTAGCTGTTTTGTTCTCCCTTGGGTTAACTGTACTTCAAAATTCTCTTGAAACCCTGTTGAAATTAAGCTGTCCTTCCCTTCTCTCTCTACTCTGTCCTCCTCAGGTGACAGTGACAGGTTGGTGTGTTTGGAGGACGGGCTGTGGTCTCTCCCAGAGGCCTACTGCAAGATCGAGTGTCCAGAGGTTCCAAACATATCCGATGCCAAGCTGCTAACAGCGGACTGTCTCGCTTCAGGGCACGACGTCGGCTCTGTGTGTCGGTACAAATGCAACCCAGGCTTCTATGTATTGGGGAGCCTTAAAAAGAAGACACCGAGGTATGTGTGGTGGGACTGTTGGAGTATGCAGACAAACACTACTGCTGCTGGTTAAGGAACACCTTGAATCCTTCATAATGGAGCAAATACTGCATTTCTGCTGTTGTTTCTTTTCATTATGTTATGTGTTCTGACTGACGCCTTAAGTTATCAATGAGAAAATTAGTTTTTTAGGCCTTTAATACTTTTTATCCACAAGTGGGTTGCGCAATGCCTTGAAATCCTAGTCTGAATAGACAGACCAAAGTAAATGCAGTGTTTAATTGCGCATGCCTCTCTCTGCGTAATGGAGGAAATTCCTTCTTTTCCTTTATTTTACAAGATTCCCATTACGCACTGCTCAATAAAATTAGGATCTTTGATTTAGGTATTTTATGCAGCAGTATAACAACGGATCACATGAATCCCCAAAGGGCAGCATTTTAAATATCGATGGGTACAGTTTTAAGAGGTATTTTTCGGCCCATCATCTGCATAACTATATTCAGTTTCGGAACAAACTCACAGTAGGGTCCAATAAAATGTGTACCGCTGCTAACTGGGCCTCGTCATTACTTGCCAGTTGTATTCACTGAGTAAATGCTCATTACTGAACACAGTTCCCATGTTTGTAATGAGATGGAGGTTCCTAATAGGAGACACAGCCTCTAGGGTGAGTTTATATAGTCAGCTCTCTCGCTTCACACATTTCAGTCTGTATTGTTGAGTTCATGTACAATAGACTGCGTATTGTAATGCTTTATTTTCCTGTCTTGAACTGAATTATGGTACAGTTGAACAAATACCTAACAAGCCGACATTTACCATCACATAAAGCCAGTAAAAATCTACATTGTATGGATGTACATTACATTAAACAAATAGTATTTTACCTTATTGGATGGAAATTTAAAGATCCATTTGCAGCTGGGTGTCATTATGAGTTACGTTTTCTCAAACATATGTGTAAACATTTTAATAACCCATGATGCTTTATTAGTCCAACATGTGAAAGTGAACAGCAAAGGCTATTAAAGAGTTTTAAACTGGCTTTTTACTCTTACCTTTGACACATGTACCCACATAAATATATATTATAACACATACTGTTGCATTTACACACTACGTGCACCACACAGGAGATCTTTTTTACTGTTGAATGGGCAGTCCTCTCTGCTCTGTGTGCTTTTTGTTACCGAAACTGTAAAAGTAAAGTGAAGCTAACAATAGTGAAGGTGAGCAGGGCTATGGAGTGTGTGTCTAAAGTTTGTTATTATACATCCCAAAATTTTTTGATGAATAAATGCCAATTATAGTATTCTATATTGAACAAAAGACGCAACACAATACTTGTGTAGCCATCAAATACTGCATATTTACTTCATATCTGTAAAACTTTCTAGCTGAGTCCTCAAAGTAATTTAAACCCTTGTATGAATTGGAAAATTAAGCACTTACTCTTGTTGTCTCTAGGAAGTATTTCAGGTTAGAGTGCCTGGAGGGAGGACAGTGGGAGGAAATGGGCTGTGAGCCAATATCCTGCCCAGCACTACCGAACGTATTCCAGGGGATGTACACCTGCACCAACGGCTTGTACTATGATTCCCTCTGCACCATGCGGTGTCCGGACACAACAGAACATGTAAGATTTCACCAGACACTCCATTACTCTCCCAGGTCAAAATTGTTCAAGTCATAGTGTAGCGCAATGAACACAGTTTGTGGCTATCAAGTCAAGTTTAGATCAGTTGGTTAGGGAGATTCACTCAAGTTCAATATTGGATTGGATTCTAATATTCATGGTCATGGTTGGTGTTGTTAAAAAAGAAACTAATCAAATATTGCTTGACATCAGGCATTAAAGTTTGCAAAATAGCAGCGGTCAAAAACAATAGCATTTCAAGGGGCCACTTTTGGTGTAATCCAGCAGCATTCATGTAAGGTAAATGAAGCGAGAAGAAGCTTCAAAAATGCCTGTCACTGTAGATGTATAAAAATGAGGACAGCATCGTGGACAAACTAGTTCTACAATATAATCATTTTTACAAAGACCCCAGAGAATGATGCTTTGAATGTCTGGACGCCATTGTTTTTATTGAAGCCACATTTAGTTTGCAATGTTAAAAACATATGGGACGGACGCATTTCAAGTGTTTTTGATGTGTCATTTGTATCCATTAAGTTAGTAATTCCCTCATTTCACAAGTGACTTGAGTTGGTGTAGAGCTTCAAGTTTATCCACGCACATGCAATTTTCCAACCATGTCGAACATTAATTTTTCTTCCTTTTAAGTTGTGGGAAGATAGATGTCGCATACTGAATTTTAGAATCTGTGTTTGTGTCCAGAGTGAAATTCGCTGCACTAAGGACGGTCAATGGACAGCAGGGTTCACCATGTGCTCCAAGCTGCAGGGTTCCTGCTCAACTCCTCCAAATCTCAACTCTGTGGAGTACAGCTGTGACCAGGGGATGGATATAGGTGAGTACATCCTCCCTCTGGGGATACAAGTGTAAACCATCAAATAAATAGTCCTTGCTAAAATCTCCTTCAAATAAGCAAAATAAAAGCCATAAAGAGTTGCCTCCTGGTGTTTGGCTTATTGTTATTACACACTGACTGACTGAACAGACAAAACAATCATGGCAGTAGAGCAGTTTTTGTCAAGACAATAGTGATCTTTGATTATCTCCACTAAGGGGGCAGGGCTTCTGTATGCAAGATTATGCTTAGTGGAGACATGGAGCATAGGCAATGGAAGAACTTGTGAAATTTAGGTGCAGTTGCAGACCACTTTCTATAATATTGCAAAAAAGTAGACATTGATCTCGGTGGAGGATGTGCGCTCAAAGTCCCCTAAGATCCAGATTCAGATACAGACAGTGGATAAAACATGAAAGAAATTTCGTAAAAGAGGATCATTATAAATGACAAAGAGAAGCAAATATTACATGATCATTTGTATGACCATCTAAACCACATATGACACCATATATGTCTGATCTTTCAAATTAGACTTTATTTATTGCTCTGGTAGTAGCTCTAATAGTCTTATTTACTTAGCCAACAACAGCACTAACAAGTTGAAGAGTATACATTAAATAGAGTAAATATGTGGTATGGAGGCATACAATGATGCTGATAAACAAATAGATGTATCCAATTACACCAGTGTTATTCCACTATGTATGTCCACTGACTTTCTATTGTGTGTATTTTGATGCAGATTCAAATCCAAATAGAAATACAAGACTCTTTTGTTCAAATGTCAAGTTCGAAAAACGATGCCGTTTTTGCTGAGATTAGAAGCTGTAGTAGGCTGGCAAGTCAAACATGACATGCTAGTTAGCAGACAAAAGCCATTTAACTGTTCACTTATTAACTGATAGACAGTTTGTCGAGTTACTGTTGAAATACGTCAACACATTATTGTCCAAATGTTTGTTATTAAAAACCAGACGGATATTTGCAGGAACTTGAGCCTACCGAAAGACAGCAAATGCACTTACAAACACACACACACATACACACCAACAGTAGACCCCCTCACATTGTGATGGTTGCCAAGTATCTGAACCACAGATGACAGATGACGGCGAGGCCTGAAGTTATGTGGTCTGCTTTTCTCTCATTCGGTGTTTGCACATGAATAAATTCAACAGATGCAAATTAGGCTCAGAGGTAAGTGTTATTTGATTTGTGTTTTTTTTCACAGGTGCCCAGTGCTACCCAACATGCATTGTGACTCTGGACATGGATCTGCATGACCCAGTGGTTCTGCCCAACGGCACCACAGCCGGCTCTTTGAAGCACTGGATGCTGCCCACCAAAGTCGAGGTGAGACGCCTCAAGAGGCGAGTCAGGTTACTTAAGTTTGATATTTTCTCCCGGGATTCTTTCTGTATTCACTCAAGGACGTTTCAGTTCATTTTCTCAAATAACTCAAAACCAATAGTGTGTGTTTTCTCTGTAAGATGCATAATTAAGATAGTCTATGTATATATACTTAGATTTAACCAAAATGTGTTCTATACACTCTTCAGTTGACTTTAATGCAATAAACAGAACTAAACACAAACAGCACAGTGAAAAATGGCAACACTAAGGGGAATGTTTTCGATTACAGTTACACAAGTAGTGTTGCCGCACAGACACAAACATGGTCAGACATGTACTTTAGCAACAAATCCTCTGGTCTCCTCTTTTGCACTCTGAAATTTCTCTGCTGACTGGTGGTTGGCGGATACAACAAAAAAAGTTTTGTCCTTTTATAGCAGCTGCTTAAAACTGTCAGTTCTTAAAAAAAAAAATGTATGAAAACTGCTTCACTCTGTAGACGAGTTTATAGTGATGTACTTTACGTCACTATTTTCCAAACTACACCAAGCTGGTTTTATATCCTCCTGCCATATTAGACAACCACTGTTTTCTCTTAGCTTAGCACTGTCGCCTTACAGCTCAAAGATCCTCGGTTCACATCCCGGCTTGGGCCTGGGATCTTTTTGTATGGAGTTAATATGTTCTCCCTGTGCATGCGTGGGTTTTCTCGGGGTTCTCTGGCTTCCTCCCACAGTCCAAAAGCATGCAAAGGTTAACTGGTGATTCTAAATTGTCCGGAGATGTGAATGTGAGTGTACTTGTTTATCTCTATGTGTAGCCCTACGATTGCCTGGCAACCTGTCCAGGGTGTCCCATGCCTTTACGCTTTATCAGCTGGGATAGACTCCATCCCCCCGCGACCCTAATGAGGATTAAGCAATGGATAGATCATGGATGGATGTTTTCTGTTAGTACTAATGGGTTATTGTGGCTGTTTCATTGAATTGTGAGCCTTGAATTTTTTATAAGGTGATTGAAAAATAAATGGTCAATTTTGAAGTTGCAGGAGCACGCTGTCAGCCAAATGGTTAAATTGGATGCCAAATGACTGACAGTCGATTACAAGAGCTAATTTGCATGCATTGATTGCACATAAAGATGGATGTATCCTTTGTGACATGACCCACTTGTTTGTTGATGAGTGGTTTTGAAGCTCAGTTTGGTGGCTCCAGCCAGTGCCATTTTGGCAATGCCTGACTCCTCCTAACTCCCAGCTAATTCTAAAATGAGCAAAGAGGTGGAGTGTAAGCAGAGCTAAGAAGATCCACGCAAATTTGGGCCACGAATGGAAATGGGAAATTATGAACAGGAAAAATTTTTTGTACTGGCTGTAAACATGTTTGTTTCTGCTGGAAAATTGGACATTTTAACATGTGGGTCTCTGTGGTGTGACTCACTTTTGGAGCCAGCCTCAAGTGGCCATTTTAGGTACTACAGATTTGTGCACTTCTTTGTTGGCTTCACTTTTCTACCCCGGAGGTTTTTTCTTAGTTGCATGTCATACCCCTCACTTTCACTCCATATTTCCTGTCTGCCTCTTCACTTCAACTATCCAATAAAGGCAAAATGTACAAAAAATAATCTTTGAAAACAAGCTGAAGCTGCAGATGCCAAGGTTTTATGACATGAAATACCTCAAAACTGCAAAGCACTGGGGCCTTCCCATCATGCAACCTCAAAAATGTCTTTCACCTCCTTGTTTCCTGGCAAATGCAGACATCTTTCCATTTCCATAATGCATGTTTTGGTTTTCTGTTTGTTGTGACCATGCCTGGTGTGAGATTAGCTGTGATCCCTCTTGAATAATTTTGTCAGACCCAAGAGACTTGTTACCGCAACTGTTTTTGTTTTTTTCACAGGTTTAGCAGACGTATATGGAAGTAATAAGTTGACTTTCACCAATAAAGCCAGTGTAGTAGCCCCTTCAATTCTAACTTGCATTAGCGCCATTGTCGTTGTCTTAAATGACATGTAATATCTGAAGAAACATCAGATTCTTCTAAGGGCCTGATTCAGTTGCATTTCGCTGGAAGATGCACCCCATGTTTCAGCTATAACTTTGGCTTTCTGGCAGAACCATTGTGTTACACCTTTTTTTCTATGCAGTTTCATGTTGCACGATGTGGTAAAAATTAGTTTGATTGGTTCAAATAACCACAACTGAGTGATGGCTGGGGTTATTTTCCTACCATTTGGAAACACTTGGCAGGTATTACAAAACAGTTGTTGTTTTGCTCACTTACTGCGACGAGTCCAGGGCGCTGCGAAAGCCAATCCATTGACAAACAGCGCTGAGATTTTTTACACAAAAACACCCTTCAGAATGAATAATGCATCCAAACATCTGGTGCCTGGAACAACAGCATGGGGTAGACGGAGCTACTGGTCCAGACAGACACACCTTTACTGATAAACAGAAATCTATGTCCATTCACATTTTGAGACCTAACATGTGGGACAGTCGAGACACAAAACAACATAGGCTTTTTGCTGCCATACATGCAGCAAAGGTCACATCTCCTCACTTTGTGACTTACTAGTTATTGTTTATATCCGATCTCTTTTTTAACCTGAGTGTCAACATCTAGCATTCTGCATTCAAATGTAACTTTTTACAGCACACTGAAGTGAACTGCTACATTGTATCAACAGTTTATAGAAGTCACTATGGGCATTTGAAAAAATAAAAAAATGTAGATTTAGATAATAGTTTTATATTTCAACATAAGCTAAATTAATAGATTTTTCTGTGAGATTATTAAGTGAAGAAAACACACAAGCAACATCTTAGTTTTCAGCAGAAATTATTTCAAGCACTCCCAAGTCTCTCTGAGTAACTGAGAATCCCTAAAAATTAATCCCTTGGTCAAACTGCAACTGAGATTTTTTTTGTGAATTTATCATATTATGCGCAAATGTGTTTCGTATCAAATGTTTGATTGAATCATTGGCAAGACAGTATCTTGTAGAATTTTTCCAGAAAAACATTTTTATTCCCAGCTGCACCAGCCACTCACACAACAAAATCCACATCATGTGTATGCGAGTGCGTGTTCGTTATCATTCAAGTGTTTTTGTGTTACTGGAAACCACAGTCAGATAGCGAGAGTAAAGGTTCCAGTTGACGTCAAGCCTTTTAGGAATTACACACATCTCTACACACACAGTGTATACAAGTCACCGTGAAAAAAAAACCTGTAGGAATGTCAGATCTTGGGTCTGAGTAACAGTGCTGTTGTTTTGCTTTAAAGGTGGGTCATGTTACTCAATATCATATCTGAGGAATCGCTTCTACGTTAATGCTGTTGCAAACACTGCTCCACTTTCGCCTGACTTTTGGGTGGTCATTCAGTCAGCCAGCCAGTTAATCCGCCTTTTACAAGGTCAAATAGTTGGACCGAGGTCTGGTTACTTACGCCATATCTCTGACACTGCCTTGTGATTTGAAGGTATTGTGTTATCTCAAATACTTTAGAGTCAAGCCTCTGTCTCTGGGTCAGGCTGCACAGGAAATCACAGGGGAGGATCCACTTTCTCTGTCCATATTTGTTAGTCAATCAGCTGTCTGCTAGCCACCTTGTAAATTCCCGGGGTCAAATAAATGACAGGAGACCACAGCCTCACCCAGATTTCACTACAAAATCATGAGTTTTGCATCTGCTTAAGTTATAAAACTTTTCTTTCATCGCAAAGTTTTCTTGCATAACCAAAAACACATCAAAAAGGCAAAGAATTGTAATGTGCTGCACATGTCCACAAAAACAAGAGGAAGTCTACAGCTTTAAAAAGAATGAATGATGTAGTTTTATTCATTTCTAACAGTTCATGATAAGGGAGAGAGGCCAAATGCAGTGGATCCAACAATGCTTTTGTAATTCGTATCGCTCAATTTTTATAATTTAAATACTAATTTGTAAACATACACTGTAAAAATATTAACAAGGTTGTTTGACTCTATAATTTTTAACCTGGCTGCATCAAAATCTTAAGTAGTGAAGCTAACAAACTAACCACACCAACTTTATGCTTCAGATTTAATCAAAAGTTTTTTGTAATGATAAGAACAAGGCCTTTCATGTTGTATGCATTGAAATAGTAGACAACACAAAAATGACTCGTAAAACCAACAAACTGCTATTGACATCTTGGTTTGTAAAACCCCCCCCAAAATTATTGTTGTTTGAACTAAACATCTTGTTGTATTAATTAGAAATAGCTAGGTTTTCAAATATAATAAAAAGGGGGCTTAAAGAAATTGAAGGAACTCAAATGAACTCTCCTGTCTTGAAATATTAAGGCCATTCAAAATATTGAACTGTTTAACTTGGCAACATAACTTGCAGGTGAGGTTGGCCTCACTCTCCACATTTAAGCATTGGCTGGACACCATTAACCGCAATGCAATTCTCTGTCATGGTGGCCTGTTGCTAGCTAACCCCCCAATGCTCTTGACAACACAGACACTAAAAACCAACAAACAAAACTAAAAACACAGCACAACCAAAAGAGTAACCACAACAAAAAGTCCTATGGTTGTTTGTGTTACCAACATGCAGTGTGACTCCTATGGTCCCTAAACACAGCAGAAGAGATGCAGTCTTCCATCTCAATTAACTGTAAGAGGCTCCACCTGCTGGCACAACCAGGTAGTACCGCTAATGGACAGTATTTTCCTGACAATCATGAGCAGCCTTAAAACAAACTCCAACAGTCTTACAAGAAAACAACTCAAGTTCATATGCATTTTTACAAGGAAAACCCACAGTTTTAGGGGTTTCCCAATGCTGAGGTGGATTTGGTAAAAAACAAAACAAAAAGTTGTTTTTCTGTTCATATATTAACTGCCGCACGGATGTGTGAATTGCGCCTCATACCGCACAAAGAAAAACATCCTGTGGATGTTTCTGAAAGGCTGTGACTTTACACCTCATACAGGATATAGCTGCTGGTTACAGATTGAGCTGCAGCACCATATGAATGTGATTATTTCTGAGGTATGCTAAGCACAGTGGGCGGACATAGCCCAGGAGCTCTGGAGAACAAAAACTTCCTACTGTGTTTGGGCACCATCAATGGAAAGCACATACAAATCAAACACCTCTAAACTGCAGCACAACTACTACAGTTACAACTCTTTTAAACAGTAAAGGTGTGGATAATGAGGAATATCCTCTTACAGCCTCATCTCATAACAATCATTTGTTAAAAACACCATTTGCTTTCCTGCCATGCACCTTGCGTAACTTTGCCAACGTGCTAACCTGGAAAGCGTGAATTTGATGTTTAGCAGCTGTTGAAAGCCTTGATTATACTTCCATGCGGACACACATGGACAGCTGTGGACATGTAGTTGTTGCTATTCAGCTACCTTTGTAGTCTGCAGACGTTCACTTGAAAGTCTCCTTTCCATACATGATCTGTAGGTCTTATCTGCTTGTTCTGTGCATGCACACCACTGTCAACATGTGTACTACTGTCACATAGTTGGATAAACATAAATTTAGAGTTGAAGATGACTAAATTTATCTCAAATGGACGCTGAGTATCCTTTACATATTCAAGGCAGCAAGACAGTATAAAATTGGCCTTAAAAGTTGAGATCAAAAGTTATTTTTCACATAGGAATCCAGAATTTGTAAAACAAACAAACAAACAAAAAACAAAACGATTTTACCATATTGTCCATTTCAGATTACTATGGGATCTTTTAAAAAAAATTGGGGACTCAAATTTTGTAACTTAAATACATATTTTAAAAAAAAAAAGTAATTTAAATGTGCACATTATTAATTATGCCTCCAAATTATGCATGACTTAAAATTCTTACAATTCCATTTTCAAGAGGTACAGTAAAGCCATCTAAAAAACATGAATAATCTGTTGATTCATATTTCACAATAAGAGAACAAATATATGTTCTCCCTTCTGCTAGTCAACACTCATAGTAGAGCAGTACTTTTTGAACAGACAGAAAAATTATTTGATTGATGGTTTGATATTCCTATGTTAATTCAGATTCTCCATCTGCATCTATGGCTACATCTATGGATGTTTAAATCAATGGTTCTATCTCTGCTGCTCCGATTTTGGAGTCTCAAACTTCCAGAAGTCTCCTATGAAAATGTTTTTACGACTGAGTGTAATATTGTTTTCTATGGCAGACACAGCGCTTATCCATTTCCTGTGGCTGCATTGCCTAACTGCTATCCTTATGTGCTTTGTTTCCCAGAGCATAATTTGCACAGGGATGATGAAGTGGTACCCTGACCCGCAACACATCCATTGCATCCAGTCATGTGAGGTAAGAGTCAAAACAGGAATTTCAAGGTACTATTTTATTTTTCCTTAAGCCTCATCTGTCCATGAAGGCCAGGACAGGAGGAAAATACTGATCCGTCCAGATATCAGTCTCACACAGGTCTATGAAACTGTCGACTGACTATCTATTTTAGGTATGACGGATGCATTATTTGGCGAAGGGTTCCAAAGTTATTTTTAGCAGATGGTGTTTTTAGTGCAGTAAGAGGACAAAAGTTCAAAGAAGTAAAAGACTGTTGTGAACATAACTGCATTTCCCTTTCGTAGCACGCGCGACTTTTATGACGCACAGTGTCCGTTTAAGAGTAATTCAGTTCTTACATAACATGTCTGATATGTGCTTTAGGGTGTTGTGAAAGGGTCAGAAGGGTCTCAGTTTGACTTTTATATTGTATCAACATTGAGATAGGGAATACTTACCCCTTAAAACAATTACACCATCTCTCCTCATAACCACATTAAATTTTTTGTTTCAGCCAGACATTTCCAGTAATATTAAACATGAAGCAAAACATGTTATATCCCTGTTGTCATCACTGCTCAAGATATCAGCGCCAGTGTGCAATGTGCTTCACATTTCATGATGACAAATCTCAGGCAGAAACTGATATTCTAACACTTCACAAGAATCCCTTTTAAATCTGTCCAAAGAATTTTTTTCCCCCCCAGGAATCCTGGCATTGCCAAATGGTGTTATTCCTGCCAAGTCTAATGGATTATCTGATAAAGGAAAATAAATTAATCACTGGATTACCGTAGATGTAGATTAATTATTTAGGCTGACACAATGCTTTTAAATCTTTCTTTCAAGTTCAACAACAGTCTACCTAGTGTGTGCTTTTAATGCTTTACAAAGGGAGCAGGATAGTTTCCTTTATAGTTACAAGGCAATAATGTCAATTTTATGTGTATTTGCACTTTAGTTTCTTTTTATAGGCAACAATAGCTGCATACCTTAAGTAGGTGATAATATACAAAACAAGGAAGTACAGGAGAAAACCCAAAGTCTGCATAGAGACAGGGTATGATCGACCGTGTTGCTATGGATAACACCGTGTTAAATGAATGAACTCACTATGATTGGTTGACAGGTGATCAATGTGTTTCAATAAATTGTCATTAATACACAGAAATTGCAATTGCAATGCACCAAAACTGACTGTCAGTTATGGCTTTTAGCATACTGAATAAGGCCCCAGATTGCTATAAATTGGCGTTCATTCTGTGCTAGATAGATGAATTTTGTATTCAGGCTACAGTTAAGACACAGATTGTCAATATCAATGCCAAATTAAGATTTGCAGTTAATTATTATTTGACCAATGGGTTCTTCTGACTGGCAATGACATAAACAAGCGACAATATATGATCAGAAGAAAAATATGAAGACATTGTGTTAGAGACGTTATGGATCAATTTATACCATTTCTACGTTTTTTTTGTATTTTTATGCTAAAAATGCCACATCCAACATTATTCATACCCTTCCCATTGGCTACTGAATCATGTCAGAAACTTTATTTGCTACCATATCAATCAAACAGTTCCTACATTTACGAACAAGCTTTCTACATGTCTCCACTGGGATTTTTGACTGCTCCTCTTTGTGACGATCTCCAGGTCTTTGAGGTTGGAAGGCTTCCTTGCCATCACTCTGGTCTTCAGTTCCTTCTCGATGTGATTCAGATCTGGACTCTGGCTGACCCACTTTGAAATGTTGATATTGTTTTCTGTTAACCATTTCTTCACCACTTTGGCTACATGTTCGAGATCATTGTCTTGTTGGAAGGTCCAATGCTGTGCAAGGCCAAGTCTTTCTGCAGAACTGCCTGACGTTTTTTGCCAGAATCTTAATGCAATCGTCTTTTCTCATGATGCAATTCACTTTGATGAGGTTGCCTGGCCCACTGGTTGAAAAACTCCCCTAAAGCATTACGTTCCCATCACCATGCCTGACTGTGGGGATGGTGTTCTTGGCATTGAATGCTTTTTCATCGTTCACCAAACAACTCCATTTCTGACTCATCTGATGACAGAACTGATGATCAGAAGCTTTCTTCTTTGTCCAGGTGAGCTTTTGCAAAGTCTAGGCGAGCCTTTGTTTGCCTGTCTTGGAAAAGAGTCCTTTGTGATTCGCGTCCATGGAGACAAGTCTTGTGCAGAGTCTGTGTTGAGATTTTGGTACTAGAATTGCCCAGATTCAAAAGGGTGGTCTATGTGGTGATCCTTCAACTTCTTTGATCACTCTTGTCAGTGCAGGGATCACTTCTGGCTCCTATTATGAACTTTAAGATTTTTCACAATGTGGAACCCCACTGACACTTGAAAACACTTGGATGCAGTTTGTAGCCTTTTGCCACCTTGTGAGTAGCTAGAATGTGCAACTCTTTGTCACTGACTGACCCTATTAACAATTTAGTTTTAGTCATGACTTGTAATGGACAAGTTAGTGACTAAATAATTACTGCATGAATTGTTCTGAATTTATAGCGTGTTCGAATGACTTCAGAAATGGTCAAAATTTGGAACACTGGAATGAAAAAGAAGTTGCATTTTCTCAGAAACCTGCAACAATTTCAAAAGGGTATAAATAGTTTTGGACTTGGCATTTGTAGCAAAAAAATGCAATTCAACATCTCAAAATAGAAAAAATGATTTTAGTCTGGCACAGATTACCACTAAAGAGAAGACTACGTTGCTTTTTCTCAAAGATCTTCTTGTTGACTTCACACTAAACACATACTACCCGCATTGAAAACTTGTAGGAGGAAACTACAATCAGCCTAAGTTGACCTCTCACAGTTTTTGTAGTCCTCACATGGTTTCTCCTTAAGAAAGAAGGACATTAAACCACGTTTCCTTGAAATTCTGTTCTTTAACAACTACAATTTAAATCATGCTCTCATGATATTCCTTGTACTGTCACCTTTAAAGCCAACTCTCAGTTACTCTGATCAGCACTTTTAAACAGAATCTGGTTCTTGTTGTGGGATTATAAACTTTATACTGTAACATTATACCACAACATGCTCCAGGGCCTCTAGGGGCCACTGGAGCACGACTCAACACTTGTGGGCTCGTATAATATATTGTGTGCCCTGCAGTGTGAATCATAAATGGAAATGAGTTTAATCTGCAATTTAACATCCATCTCAGCTCAGTAATATTTTAGCAGTGACAGTAAATCATCTAAAAAATCATAAACCCAGATAGTTCTTATTTGGCGTTTGTCCGCTGGGTTCAGAAAAGGCTGGAACTACCGATGGAACACATAAACTGTTGATGTCTCACGGTATTAAAATATTCTTCCTACCTGCCAGCAGTACATTTTCCCCTTCCACCTTCCCGTGAATGTTGCTAGGCAAAACAGTTGCTTATAACCTACTCCTCCATGACAACACTAAATTATACCAGACCACATGTGCTGCATATGCTCTATGCCAGATCTCGTCCAGATGCCATTGCACTTTGCCTTTCTCTCTGCTTTTATTCGTTCTTAAAACCACTTCGTAAGACAGTTTAAAAGTCAGCATGGACATCTTATCATCGTCTACACGACTCCACTGTTATCTAATTTTTACAAAATAGTTGCATCACAAACACAATACCTGCTGTGTCTTTTTAGAAGTTTCTTCACTGCATGAATAAAGTATTTGGTGGGTTAGTAAAACCAAATAATGCAATAGGCGTGTAACAGCAACAACAAGGAGAAACAAAGAATAGAACTTTAAATAGACTGCTGTTTTGTCTGTCAACACCTGCTGTGAATGCAGTTAGAATACTTCAAGGTTATAGCTCGAGAACGATTTTTATTCTTTTTTTTTTTTTTTTTGCTAAAGAAACACTTCTGTTTGTAATTTATTCTGAAACAAACTGTAGATTATTGGAAGGAAAACACTGCAAAAGCAAATTAAACAAAAGCATCTCTTGGAAAACATCAACCAGTAGAAACAAAGTTATGAGTTTAGAGGATGGAGAATTGGACAGCAGGATATTTAAAGATTTTTCTGGGGTAAATTTACAGTAAGCAGAATTGAAGTAGTTCAAATTTATTTGTCTATTCTTAATAACTGATCTAGGTGTAATTTTCAGTGGCAATAGAGTAAAAAGAGTATTCCAATGTGCTTTGCCCCAGCTGTATCCTCTAGTTCTTCTGGGAAATTAGCTGTTTTTCAGGTTATTCAGTGAATACTATCCCTCCAGCATGTTCTGGTGTTTCCTGCGGTTTCTCCTCATCCTTCATCTTCCATTTGTAACTGCCTGGAACACCTCTACTCAGTACTTCTACCAGCTCTACTCTTAACTTCTCCTGTTTGCTTCATTTATGATCTTTTCAGAAATTTGCTTCATGTCTGTGGGCACTGCAGATGAATTCATGCCACAACAACAGCAACCAAAAAAAAAAAAAAGTTTCCTGCCTACTTCCAAGATGTAAGGGGCTCTCTGGTTGCTGTTTATGGAAAAAAAAAAAGTACAGAGAGAGCATGCCTGAGATCCCTTCGGACATGCTCTCCTTCTCACAGCAGCTTTTTGGGGTCTTTGCAGCAGTAAATGTTAATGAGGACTCTGAATGTTTTGCAGCTCATGTAAGCTGCATGCATTGCACTTTACCAGGGGTCAAAGTCCAGACCTCTGGATCTAAGTGGCATTCATGGCAGACATGGAGCCCAATATGAAACACAGATTCCCCATCATTAACACCTGTACAATTAGCACTTAGTGTCTTCTACTTTCCTGCAGGCAAATGCAACTTATTGCAGAGAAGTTCCATTTACATTCATTCAGTTACAGTTAGTCAAGGCAATTACACATTTTTTTGTCCAAGTAGTTTCCATCTTTGTCAGTAACAACTGGGAAATATGTCCAAATGTTGGGCTTGACTTTCTTTGTTTTTCTATATTAGAAAACAGCTTTGGTCCTCTTCTGAACTTCATTTTGTTGACTATCTTTCTGTTTAGCAGTAGATCCTGAATTGTCTTTTTGACTGCCTGCTCCTATGAGATTTGTGTTTGGCTGATTTCTTGCTTAACCAGTGGGATCCTAATCCCAATGCAGTCCTCTAATCTGGACTGAACATACACAGCCTGAAAACAATACATTATGAAGAACGTTTTCCATTCTGAATACATTTTCTACCATCTCCATCAATAAATTGTTAGTAATGTTAAACAAACAGCCTCACTGAAGATTAATCACAGCGATCCTGCCCTCAGATGAATGTGGTTTTAATGTGGCTCATTTTCCTGTCGCTGACAGTGTTGTCATGGTGACGTTAACTGCTGAGAGACAGTAGTTTGTTTTTCCTGCCGAGTTCATGCGTCTACGTTGCGCCACAGAATCTGCTATCAGCTCTTTAATCAAATGTGTCACATTTCATGTCACTATAAGATGAATTTGTCTCAGTCTGAGATCAGTAAGGACCAACTATTTCAGTCGTGTCTGTCTTCAGTTTTGAACTAAGATGTTTGGTGCTGTAATTTGGTATAAGGGGTCACACAGTGTCATTTTCCCCACTAGACTCAAATGTATTATAACTATCTTAACTGTCTTGAACTTGTATGTGTGTTGATAAAATCATATTTTTTGTTATTGCCAAATGTTAAGACTTTGAATGAAAATCAGATGCCTGGGTTTGAGAAATAAGTTTGAGAACCCTGTCCTGACACTATACAAGAATATACAGTTCTTATGACAAAGTCTTTTTCCATGAAAAGATTGGGTTTACAGGTGGTCAGGTGACACATCATGTTTAAACATGGACAGCACTTCAACCATGTGTTTATGTACATCTGAGTCATCTGTTTATTCACAGATTTTATCATAATTTTTAAAACATGTAAACAGAAACCTGGGTTCACTTTGAAGGTTAAGGGATTAAGAGTAACACATGTAACTGAGCTAGATTGGTGAAACCTGAATGCTTGGCCATGTGCATAGTTAACCAGGCGTCTGTGGATGATATAGACCCAGTACAGGTTTATCCCTTTACATTCCTCTACTTCACATTAACTTATATTAAACTTTAAATATGCCAGTATTAGTTCTCGGTACAGACTGACTGCATGTATGAGCTTTTAGAGTCATCTGTACTTCTATACTTTTTGCAACCAGTGTAGACACAGTACAGTTTTGCTTTTAATTAATTCCAAAATATATTTTTTTAAATGTGGATGTCAGTGATTTGGCAGCTACTATGACTCACTTCCCATAATGCCTGGCACACAATGTTTTACAATCCCCACACCAAAGCTACACACACCATCAATACAGACACACATATGCTTCCCCAGAACGCTGCGAACTGTCTTACCAAAAAAAAAAAAAGGGGCAAACCTCACATTCTCCGAAAAACTGTTTTCAAAGTGAGAGACAGACAAGAGGGGTTATCAAGGTCAAGACAGGAAGAGGGGGGGTGACTTGATAAAATGTCTGCTATTAAAAGAATGATACAGATACTTGGTAGGAAGTAGAAACTGAATATATTGCTGCATAACAGGAGTGTGCTCACTAGAATTTATATCTGTGTTTCATAATGTTCTGATGAAGAGCTTGGCATGTGCCGATAACAGCGCATGCTCCTCTTGAAATGGCCAGTGCTGAGAGGTGAAATATTTATGTTCGCAAGGTGTGGGGTTGGCTGCTGCCACTTTGAGCGTCTGTCTCTTTTACACTGATCTGAAAGGAGTTGCTGCATAAAGATAATACGCAAACCAGCTGACCTTTTAATTACCCATGGGGGACCAAGGTGTGCAGCCAACTCTTGCTGCTTTAGTACTCTTCGTGGCTCTGTGCATTTTCTTCTGTGGGTAAGCTATATGCTGCCTGGAGCGGAACGTAAATACTAATTAACCTCAACATGAGCCCTGGCCCTAAAATTAACCTCATGCGGGCAAAGTGTGGGGTCTGCTAAATTTAACAGTATTCAGCGAGGAAAGGCAAGTGTGTAAGATGAAGATAAAACCCAGCAAAAAACGTAAATCTTTACATTTCAAATGAAACTTGCCTGCAGTCTTAGCAAGTCTGTGTTATGCATGACTGCCTTACAAAGGTAATTCAAAGATTTACATACAAGTAGCGATTTGGGTGAAGCATCTGGTGCAATTGCTGTTAGAGTATTTACTCAGAAACAGAACGATTAAATAGATTTATTTATGCCACAGCCATTTAGCTGGGAAAGGCAAGGGGATTCGTCAAGTAGGGAGTCCTTTGAAGTGAAGAGAGAACTGCAGAAATCTTCTCTGCAGCTGCTCTCTCTCCCCCTACACAGGATAGGTAAAAGCCTGGGTCTTTGAAATGTCTCCATCAGCTCATTGGAGAAAGCCAAAAGTATCTTTGGCACTCTGCACTTATTTTCATATTGTTGGCACTTCAGGGAAGCCCTCAAGGTTTAGTGGAAAACATTAAAAAGGCTTTCATCATGATGCATTTCAGAATCTATGTAACTTAAATTCCACGCATTTGCGTGCCACTCCAGAGTTTCTCCAGGAGGACTCCCATGCTGGCCAAGGCATTGCGAAATCTTTGAGGAATTGTCATTAACAAGTATTGTAAGCGACATGAGGAATACCTGAACAGTTATCGCATGACATCTGCCTGTCTACTCTTGTTTAAGTAGAAAGTCAGACAAATGAGAATGTAAATACAAAGCTCTATTACTGAATTTCATTTATTTAACACTTTATGAATGAATGTGCGTATTTGTCACGCTGACCTCCTGGAATACCGAAAGACTCCAAAAGTGGAATCCATTCTTACTTGCGTAGCAAGTCTCAGGCTATTATTCAGTTTGCTGGATATAATGTTTCAATCACTTGTGCCATAACGTTATTCAGATTTAAAACAAATTACATTACACCTTCCAAAGTGATTGCCATTGCAAACATCAGGCCTCACAGCCATTACTGGCCCTACCAGACTCTAATATGGGTTATGTGATGTTAGGCCACTCTTCAGAAAAGATTCAGACTATTATAAAGACCAGCACACCCAACTGTTAAAGCTAACACTCCATTAGCTGATCAGTTCTTGACAATTTCTGCATCTTCACTCAATAGGAGACCAACATGTCCATTGATGTTTACACAACCTGTATCTACTGATAATGACTCGATATCACGACCCATTAAGGCAGAGATAGGGTGTTGACAAGATTAACCCCTTAGCCTTGTCCTTTTTACACTCTTCAGAGCAAATCTGGGTCAGTCAATAATGGATAATCTACAGAATAATGGATTTTAATTGAAGACAAGACAAGACTATTTGTGGGTGACATTTTGCTCTTTCTACGAAACCCAATAAACTTGATGTAATTTCACACCAACTGCTGATTCACAGAGTTTACTTTAAATGGTTTGGTAATGAATGTGTAGAAGTTTAGATTGCATAAATTCTCTCCAAAATATATGAAAGTAACAGTGGTTGTGATACTAAGACGGATAAAGCAGACCCTTACCGATCGACCGTATTACCACTAGATGCCAAACCAAACTGAAACTGTAAAAAATGAATTTACCCCCCAGTTCCTGTATAGATTTCAGTCACTTTGTGTGGCAGGTCAACATAAAAAAAAAAAACCCTCAGTGAATGAAATATGAAGACCTCAAGAGTTATGTGGAACAGCATGAGTCCCCAGATAAAAGTACAAGACTTTATGACTATCTAAAGATAAGCAAAGTATTTAATCCCACAAAACTAGAACTACTGATGTGCTGGTACAGTTAATACTCCTGAGCCAGAACTGAATTCAGTTCAAAATACCTCTACAGTCTATTAATTATTCATCCACACCAAGATCCTGATCTGGGTAAGTCAAGATAATGCATCAAGGTAGCCCCTATGGTATACAAAAGGTCTCACCTGAGAAATATGCAAAGCACTGAAATAGGTAGCATGATTCCAAGTTTAAACCAAGTGATCGAGATATTGAGCTAAAAGGAGCAACAGTAAAGGTTTGGAGTCTTTTGTTTACTATCAGTGTCAGGCAGAAATGGATCTGAGGATGATTGTGATGATATTTGGAAAGGCTAAGACTACCAAATCGAGATCCTTGTAAGAGGAAGAACTGGAAGAACATAATATGAAGCCATTTTCATATACAACATTTGGTCTCTCCCTTTAATTCTCCTATTCTAGAAAGAGATTGTTAAAGAAATAAGAAGCATCTTTAAAATCAAAGCTGTTTTTTCTTTTGTCTCATTATACCTGAACTACAAATGGGCAACATACTACATGAAGTCCTGGTATCCTATGTGCCTATGGGATGCAACCTATTGTATTAAACAGCAAAGCTCTGTTCTGTACCATTATGTGGTAACCACAGGTTAAAAGAGAAGCTATGTTCATCTTCTGATTGTTTTTCTTTACGTTCTCCATCAATGATCGGTGTTGCAGCCACCAGCTTGTTCAGTGGGCAGAAGTTGATCCCTCTCATTGGCCACTCTGTTTCGTAAGCTTTGTTAGAGACCCAACAACAAATTTTCTGGTACCACTGAATATACAATTTGACTTGAATTATTCCGCATGAGTGTTTGTTTTGATTTGTTTTACTGACATGTTGTTCCAAACAACCTAATTGCGTGACAATGCGGGTCCCTTACTGAAAATCTGTTTTCTGGGAAGATGCTGAGTCACTTTTTTGTGCCCTTCCCGGCCTTTCATGCTGTGTGAGGTAACATTATCATTTGGGGGAAGAATTACTTTCCTGAACCATAAACCTGTGTCTTGTTTTGTAAACTAGCCTTTTGGAGCGGACGGCTGGTGCGACACCATCAACAACAGGGCCTACTGCCAGTATGATGGAGGAGACTGCTGCCCGTCCACACTCTCCACCAGAAAGGTACACAAACAGACATTTCCAGCGCTACACCTCCCATCTGCCCTATTTACACTCAAAAAGAAACACCGATTTCTAGTGCTTCAATACCATCCGGTTTGTTTTGTTCTTGTTTTTTTTTTCTTTTTACAATAAAACTAAATTCTCAGTTCAAATTAAACCAACTTACAATTTCAGTCCACTTCATTGAAAAAGTGGCAAAGTGTTATTTGGCTCACATCTCGCAATCAAGCTTTGAGCTCAGACGCTGAACCTGGATTCAAAGCCAGATTCTTCCTGTTTACAGTAGTAGAAATCTGTCTCTCTTGGCATGAGCGCTGTGCCGCTAAGCAGGAGACTTCTGCTAAGCAAACAAACACTGATCCCTGCTACTTTCCCCTCTCTCCTGTTAACGGCTGCACCTATTTAGTCTCCCTCATCTGTACTTAAAACAACAGAGGAGACTTGTGCCCTCTAACTTTTCCATTCAGATTGTAAACAAGCAGGTTTTCATCACCCGATGCTGCTGTACACTTTCTCACCTTCACATTGGGCCGTTGCTCCACTGCAGTGTTTGGGACATCAGAGCACGACATAGTACAGCAGATGCGCATTAAAATCCCACTGTGTTACTTTGGTGGTGTCCCTGTATAGGATCTTAATTGAAAGCATTGAAAAACATTTTTGTTTTTCACTCAGGCTGAATCAACTGGAGGAATACGTTGGATGTCTTTGTGTTCATCCATCTTAACATGCTCTCCCCAGTGACAGCTTGTTCGTGCTCACTACAAGATGCAAACGTATCGCATTACGCTAATTGCTCTAAATGATTGCTGTATATATTGGGTGGCTAAGAGGAATGGTATGAATAATAATGAGCAAACCCAGGTCAGCCAGTGGTGGAAACCCGGCCACTCATTCCTTCAACTGCTTCTATGTAAACACATCTTTTTTTCCTATTTTTCTGTGCTTTCATGCGAACTTCTCTCCCATGTAGACATTTGGGAAGTCGCCTCCTACCCCCAACTTCATCCCTCCCTTCTTTGCAATATACCCTATTTGGCTACTGTACAGCCACATATTCATGACACTCATTCAGGGGGCCCTGCCTATTAATTCCAATGGCCTACAGTTGGCTGAGCCTCCGCTGTCTCCTTCATGTCCGCAGCACGCCATGACTCACTGGCAGCTCCTTCTTAAATAGAGAAGGAGTTCAGCGAGTCTGTAGCTGCCGTCATAATAAATGAGCTGCCAGACTGCCACTAACTGCTCTTTTACTGGGGAAGGGGGAGGTGAAGGGTATAAGTGTGGGAGCAGCGAGGTGTCTGACGGTCTGCGGTTTGCTCGGCCACTGTAAAACAGCAGCCACGGCGAGCGGGGGCCGTTCGGAGGAAGTGAACTAAACCACCCTGAGAGTCAGCATCCTGACTGCCACCGCGGCTCCAGCAGGGCCATGGAGGGGGTATAATGAATGATTAGTGGGTTTGTTTACAGAACTCTCTGTTTCTGCACGGCTCGACTTATGCAGGTGTAGGAAATTACAGGTTTTTAACACACCGTGACCCACATCACATATTTTCTGTGCTGCCACACAAGAAAAAAAAGGCCGTAATTTCTCATGCCAATTTGCCTCAGTTCCAGTGTTTATTAATCATAAACACACACAGATGATGATGAGGTGAGCCGAAGTTTTACCTTCTTCTGCGCCTAACATGGCCGTGACTTTACAGATCCAGCAGGATAACTCACCCGCATCTGAACTACATCAAATATTTGAATCCATATTCATATCTATTAGTGTCTGGATCGGTCCGATGGGGCCAGCTGCCTCCTTTTTATGGAGCTCAGGCAGTATTGGTTTTATTTACAGGGGTAGTTGCAGCGATGACAAGGTGGGAGGGATACACGAAAGATGATTCAGGTGGGATTCAGTCATTGGCCAACAGGGAAAAGCTCCAGAAGAAAAGTTCTGTGCTGATGCACCATCTATGGAAACACACAATTTCCTTTTGATTTGTTAACTGGAGTCTGTGTTGTAGTCCGACAATGGGGCCAAAGTGTAAGAGCAGCAAAGACACAACAGAAGGAAAGACAAAGAGGCCAGACTTGTTGTGATTGAATTCATCACTTTGAAACTTGTTCGTCACTTGAATTCTGAACTGTTGCAGTAAACATTGGGAGCCAACTCTCGAACAGTCAGAAACAGCCAGAGGACTTGGCTTTTGTTCCTGTGGATGAAGCAAAAAAACAAGCCTGTTCTCTCCTTCCAACGGTTGTTAGAAGACATCAGACGTGGAGTATTCCTCAGGCTGCTCTGCCTGCATCAATGAATCAAGATGAAGCTGTTAGGGAAGCATTTAATGGCCGCGCCAATTCATCTTAAATGGGACTGCTGGCATTTTCAGAGGGAGCTGGGCCTTCAGCAGCTCGTTGGGAGCATTCAGTGAAACCATTACCCTGCCATCAGCACCGTCTCCCTCCAAAAGAGGGTGCAATCAGCAGTGAAGGCCGACGAGCTGCTACCTCCCACTCTCCTTCTCGCCTTGCTTGCCGTCATCCTTATTTTCTTTCTCTGCCTCCCACTCTGCTTTCTCCCTCTCCCCTTTTTCTTTCTCTCAATCTTCCTCTCACTCCTTCTCTCCAGGAGCGAATGTTTACATTTCTTGCAACAGACTGCTTCGCGGGGCACCAGAGTTTATTTTGCAACCTGTGGTGATGGCTCGCTTCCTAGACAAGAGCTGGCAGCCTCTTGTTGTTGATTCTTAACATGTGTTCATCCGTTCACCTCCACGGCGGTGCGTTCCTCCCTCCCGTTTCCCCCCCTGAAGACCCTGAAGGTTTTTCTCGCCATTCAAAGGCCACGTTGAACCATTTGACATGCGCTTTATCGGCCTCCTGGGGGGGCCGTTTGAGAAACTGTGAGGAAATGCGGGGAGTACTTAGCTTTCAGCACAAACACAATGCCGCTAGGTCAGTTAAAGCAAATTTATTTTTTATTGTCTGTTTTTGCCATTCAAAGTCGTGCTCTCTGCTACAGTTGAAATGTAACAGCCCTGTTGGGAAGCCTTCTTACCGACTCGGCTTTTCGCTGAAAGTCTCCATGTAATGTCTCCTTTTTATCCCACTGCTTTTCATAATTCTGTTCGATGCTTTGGTTCCACTGACTTGCAATGGAAAAGGCTTAAGATTTAATCTAATTTCATGAACAACCGGTCTTAAACAAGAAAACCATACTAATGGAATGTGTGTTCTCTTGGTTTAGTCATCCATCAAAAATGACATCCGCACCACACAGGCCTGAAAAGTCACATCTTGTGCTTTTCTTTGAATCCAGCCACAGATTGAAAGATCTATAGTGGGTCTGGGGAGCCAAGCACTGAATGTTGTGTTTATTTACTGACAGGTCATTCAGTTTGGGGCAGACTGCAATCAGGATGAGTGCACTTGCCGTGATCCGGACGCCGAGGAGAACAAGAGCAAAGCCAAACACTCAGGAGGAGGAGGAGCTGGAGGAGGAATGCAGTAAGATGGAGGGATGAAAGAAACTGAACTTGTGTTAAACAGAGTCAAACCACAGAACATACACCACAACAAACAAACAAAAAAAAAATCTGATTTTCAACATTTTGCAATGCAAAGAATGCGATTGAAGTCGGACTTCATACAATAAAAGGCGGGTTTTATTTCATCATAAGAGATTTTACTGTTAAATCGCATCAAATATGAGTCATGTCAGTTTAAAACTTTAATTCCCCTGTCAAATCCAGCCAAATAGGATCCGCACATGGATATAATGTTTTGTTTCCCTGTTAAGAAGTTAAAGGTTATCTTCATTGTTGGACCAAAAATTATATTTAGGAAATTGGAGTCCAACTGTAAAACAACTGAGGTATAGTTCAAGTGGGGTTAAACCGTTTATCCTCTTGTCTACAAATCAAGGCATCATAATTGGATCAAATCACGATTGTAAATGGACTCTTGTACTTTTCTGGACTTGATTAGTCTCGGGACAGAGAAACCAAAAGAACTGGCTCTGCCTGAAAACTGTCCAGTGCATGAAAAATCCTCACGCGAAGGGCTACTGAGGAAAAATATTAGCACTACCATATTTAGATAATAGTGAGGCACACAATGGCTAATGTTTCTCTCTGTCATAACGGATGTTAAATAAGATTTTTAAAGTCACTTGACGACTACTCAAACCCAGATAAGGACTAGTCAACCTCAGTCAAGGTCAGGTGACCAAAGGTAAAGACACACGACCTCAAAAGAAACAAAACTAACTAATCTCCTCTATGACAGACCAAACAAATGCTCCCAAAGACTGACATAAATTAAAATCTTCATCCTTCGACAAGCAGTTGTGTCTGACATGTAGCTGTTAGGAATGTAAGAGGATACATATCTGTAAAGACTAACACGTATAGATAATATATTTGGATCACCTAACATATCTACTAGATCACTTATTAGTCACACAGGTCAATACTCTATTTATATCACAAACCAAATAGTACCAACATGTATCTGTACCATACAGCATATGCACAGGGCTTCCCAAAAAAGCAGCACAAAAAACACAAAAATATTATAAATAATTACACCTAAATCTAAATGGAAGGTCAAATATTGAATGTACAGTGAGAGTATTGGGTCAGAATGGGTGTCATAAATTATAGCTAAAACAATTCCACTGAAACAAATCTGCACATAAAGCTTGGAGGGGAAGAATGATCACACATTTGGGAAACCTGGACATATATTCACTCTGCACAGACTTCTGCTTGCATGTGTGTACGTGAGGAAGGTTCTGGAGTTCATTAACCAGAAATCATGAAGTACCCCATCACAATATTGTATCTATAAAAGTATAATCATGTCCTTTGTGATATTTTACAGTACTTTATAATCTATGAAATAAATAGCAACTTTATATCGACCCTAACATTGTGCCTGTTGATTTGATTTATGTTCATTCACAGCAGACGTGCCTTTTGTGGGTTTCTTTGCATGGAAATTGTATCTTAAATAAATCAGTACAGGCACACTGACACAAACGCACACGTGCAAATGCAGATGATGTTTTCATCAGCTCAGAGCACATTACATAGACTCATATTTATTTTCTGGACACTTCTACGAATGTTTGCCTAAACCTACTGTTGTTTACTGTTGCAGAAACACACACTACAGACTTACATTGCGCATACTGGAAGTGCAGCAGGTGTTTACTACCTTGAAAACAGACAAAGCTGTAGCTCTAAAGGACTTAATGTGCCGTCTTGGACAAACAGTCGTAACAAACGAATGGTGGAGCTGAATTTGTATTTAAACGTACTCTGCTTTATCACCTGTTTTCCTCTCAGTGGGACTATAAATTATAACATTAAAATCATGCTCTGTTGGGGTAGATGTAAAACAAGTAATTGGAACCATACATTCGTTTAAAGAATGTTGACTGAGGGAGCAGTAGGGTCTTATATGAAATATTTAACATGTTAAAATGACAACTTTGTACAGACCGCATTTTGCGTAACAGTGCAACATGACTAGCACTAACCAATTCTAGCACCTACAATTGAACAAAGTCTCACAATGATCAAAGAAATTTGTGTTCTGTGACACAAATTTGATTGAAAAGAGGACGACTATTGCCCAGTTTTCAACTAGAAATCGACACTGAAATCCTATTAGGCGTTCACCGGGTCGCCAAATGAGTTGATAACTACTGTCATGCCACCACTTAGTGTGATTGTTGCTGTTGGGCTAGGTGAAGTCAGGCAATGAAAAGATATCCAGTGTATGTTGAACTTGCTTTGCACTTATTGATGCTCTGGTATCTGATGTTTAGACTCGTTCAGGCTCTTTCCATTTCATTATAGCTCTGAGAGCTACAGACACCAGAATCTGCTGCAGTATTTTGCTTGACATGGTTTGACTTCATGTGTGAAATGCCAGGCCAGGATTTATCCCAGACAACATTTTCCTTCTCTGCTCAATTGTCTATATCCTTGTCACAGACATAGACATTAGCTCGGTCCGTACTGTTGGCTGACGTCTACGCGAACCCTCGTTTTCAAAATTCCAAAACAATCCACATTTTCAACAAGCATTAGACTTAAAAGCCTCTTTAGTACACCCCGAGAAATGTCTGTACGGCCACACTTTATAATATATTCTTTATTGTTCCTGGAAGTAGCAAAGATCAAAGTGAAAAAAGTTGAGTTTATGATGGCACATACAGCAGAGACAGTATATCATGCAGATAGTATTTCATATTTCTCAAAGGTCAAATGGGTCTCTATCTGGTTGCCTTGTTCTTTTTTTGTCTTCGAGTTAATTTAACGACAAAAGTTCAGTCAAATTCCAGCTAGTAGTGTGTAGCATCTTTAGATCAAAATCAGATCAAAGCCTGGAATCAGTGCATTCATCTGCAAAGACTAAGATACACAGCAGATATTACAGTACAATATTGTATCTACTAAAGCACACGTAAATGTTGTAAAATATCACCTGTTGTACATTTATATACAGAAGTGAAACACTATACTGTGCTCTAATGTGATGCATTTATGAAATACTTTGCTGCCTATACAAAAATCTACAAGCGTCCATTTTAGTATTCACATATGAGATTTGTTAAAAATTAACAGCTAATGTACATTTGCATTTCTGTGACATCAATCTCCAACATGGCCACTGCACACGGCTAAAAGAACATATAATATTAACACAAATTAAGTTGAGTAAAAGTAAAAATACGCTCACAGTAAACACACTGGATTAGTGGACATTTTCAAAAAGGTCTTTTTAAACACATGTAATTCTATGAACATACAGAGATGCAGCTGAAAACATTGAATTAAATTACAATTTCAATACAGAATTATCACTTGTAAAGCATTCATTAGTTAGATTTGATGTTTTGAATTAGTTGAGAACTTTAAAATGATTTAAAAAATACTGCTTTTGGCAGGTTATTTAGTATAACTCCTTTAGAACAGCTTCATATCTATATGCAATCAACACTACATTCAGCAGGTTACTCACTAAAACCTTATGATAATGCTATGTACAAGTTTCCATTTGAACATCTAAACTACTAAAATAATTCTCATCAGACCACCCTGTCATCTACATAGTTCTACCTTTCTTTATTTTACTTTCCTAGTAAAGCTCCATCTGCTTACAGTACATGCTACCTCTTCTTTTGTATAGAAACACATAGAACTTTGTTAAATACTGGCTTTTTTCCCCTCCTCCAATGTCGCTACACGGCAATTCCTTCAGTATGTTGCTCTGCATAAGCTTCTCAACATGTTCAAATGACAAAAGAATAACCAGGTCTCTTTGATCAAGAGTCACCCTTCATTGAAAATATGTACAAGGAGAAGTCAGTTAAAAGCCAAGCGTCTCGATGAATAAGCAACGACGCAACCAACGCCAGGACTGTTCACAGATACTTGATGTCGAGCCCGAGTGCTCACCTGCTGGGTGTGCTGAAGTTATTCATAATAAATGCAGCAAGCATCGAAGCAATGAACCAGTAAAATATTTATATATAGCAGTGGCTGGAATGTGCCAGTGAAACCGAAGCTACAATGAGTTTTAACTGGAAAATCTTTATAGGATGCAGAATCTCCTGAGTCCATATCTCATGTACACTTTACAAGAAACTGACTTTAGGTTGTAAATCAGGCTTAAAAAACAACTAACTGCATCCAGGCTGCCTACAGCCACCACCACTGGCTACTCTTTAGCCTGTTGTTCCACATCAGGAGGTGCCTTACGTCACATCTCACCAAAACATCTGAAGATATGACCAAGTTTGGATTTAAACAGACACAAAGGAGCTGATGTTTGACATCTGTGTCCTAGATCTGACCTTTTAGTATCTGACTGAATATGTCAAACCCATACGAAATCAACTTTTCCTGTCTGGATGACAATGCAGATTCAAAATTTTGTGAGCAAACGAAAAATGAATGTAAAATGGAGATTGTCAAGTCCAACAAAAAAGTTAAGTAAAATTAATTACATGTTTAGTTCCATGTTCATGTCATTAGCAATGACAGAACAAAACTGTGTTAAACCATTTATTAATGTTTTTCTCCCAATCATGTTATTTTTCATTGTTAAATTGATGAATAAAGTTATAAAATTAGCATAAAATTGGAGACATATTCTGTTGAGGGTCAGAGGTGTGTTCCAAATGGTGCTTAGAGTTTTCAAAAACATATTCATATACCATCGAAAAATGCTGATTTTGTATCTATGTTGGGATTCCAAACTTTAGAGGCCCATCCATTCCTGCTTTGCAATGTTTCACACAAAACACAGATTCATAATATTAACATTTAGACACATCAGTCTTTAATTGAATGAAAACTTAGTCTTGAATCCAAAGTAAACCGATTTGTTTTCATGCCTGCAGCTGCTTCACGTACTACTGCTTTGGTCCGGACTTTACATCAAAGAAAATATTTATCATTATATAGCAGCCTTATACAAGAATGACCAGTGAGACCTGATCAGTCATGAGGGAAAGACATTTTTAATGTGAAGCTTGTATCAAGATTGGATTCATTTTAACTCATCATTGCCAGAGAGGAATGGACTTCAACTGCTCAGACAGCTCCAGTCTAATGGAGGTCAAGGCTTCAGAAACCACCAGCAACCACAGAACATAAAATAGATTTACTTCTGGTGCCAGAAAAGCTAAACAAAGTAAATGTCATTTCGAATAATGTGTGGCATTTGTGTATGAGACCATAAATGCATGTAAGTTGGAGAAAAACATGTAAAACCTGCATTTTGTTTTGTTATTTGTTTGATCTGACAAATCTCTCACACTCCTGTGCACATCCCAACTAAAATCTAAACCCTTAGAGCTCCTTGGGCTCGCCGTAGTCGTTATACATGACAGCGAGCGTCTGCTCGTCACAGGCCTTGTGTACGTCTTGACCCATGTCTGACCAGTTCAGCCCAAAGGCCTTGGTGTCGGTGTAACGGCAGGACAGGAACTTGAGGGACATCCTGCGAAGGCCGATCTTTGGCTCCTGAAGGAGACCCTTACACCATGGAGACAGTTCCTCGAGCTGGGAGAGGATGAGGCCGGCCTTCCTGTTGGGACAAATGAGATAGAGGATTGAAGCGTGTTTTTGCATGACCTTGACACCTTGATGACATCTACAACTTATTGGAGAGAGCAAAAACCAAACACAAAACCAAATCACATATCTGAGTATAAGAGGTAGACATTTATTCAGTTGTAATTTGCCAGTTAGCAGCTGGACAATGCAGTGAACTGTGGGAAACACTTCCTTCTGAACAGCTACAGTTATTGATAGTCTCAGTGTTAAAAGTCTGACTTATCGGATGTAGAATTCAGGTATAAGTCTGCCACTGGCCATACATTTCACATGAGTTTCTCTTCTGCATTTTCAAAATAAATACTAGAAATGACAATAACCTCCTCTGACAGCAGCGTACCTCACTGAACATTTCAAGTTTTACTTTAGTGTAATACTGCAGTCCAGTGAATTATTGATTTCACTGGAAGTGGTTGGTTTTCTGCATGTAAATGTTCCACTAAAACTATTCTCCTGTTGAGTGAACACCACCAGTGCCCAAGGTGATTATGATTGACTTAATGAAATACAAAAACATCAGAGCTTTTCACTCGCTTATACCTGAATGATGACGAGGTGCAGCCAAACCATTCTACACCACTATGCCAGCGTTAGAGAATGGTCTGACTATGTGAGACTAAAGTGTTGACGCACAACAGCCACAAGACACATTTGACTGTCTGCAGTCCATTAATCACACTGTGCCTCTGCTGTTGCTTTAGAGTGACACTGCAGAATGACAGAACCTAAAACCATCATATCCATTGCTTCCTCTTGTCTGAAGCAACTCGCAGGGTAAGGTGCACAGTTACTGACACATTCCAACTTCGACCCAAAGCACACAAGTGGCTGCTGAAGGTCTGGGTAAGGAATGATGACAGCGAAACAGTGGAAAAATGAATGAATTAAGAAATGACTGGCCATGGCAAGTGAAGACATGGTCCTGTGGCAGAAAAAATGGGCTAATGGACAGTTCTGATGGCTTGGAGAGACAGAGGAGAGACTGTGAAATGCTCAAAGGTTTCGTTTGGCCAAACCAGGCCATCTGAAAAATCATCTCCACTAGTAACACGATGCACATAAACACATCTCATAGGGACACTGAGTGCAATAAATTACCATTAAGCCTGATGCAGCGTGTTTGGCCGTTGTAGTGAAACCTTGTCAAGTGTTTGCCTAAAGTCAGAAAATGGCAGTGGGAGAAGATTTCATTCATTCCAGACACAGTTTCTCCTCATTCTTCAGCCAAACCAGCACTTCTACAGCACGGTGTCCCCATTCTGCCAAGCCACAAGTCTGCTGGACGGATCACAGTCACCAGAGCCACAACACCGAGCTGATGAACTGATGACACATCTGAGCACCCAGACTACACAGTCACTATGTATCAGTTCAATGAAATTAATGATCATACTGACGGAATGAGCAAAGAGCATTAGTTCACTTCTGAATGTTTTTACATGTCCGTACCTCCAACTGTCTTTTCAAACTGTGCAGACGAACACAAAAACACATTTCCTGCTAATCATCACTCACCTCGTTGTTGTGGAGAAGATGTGTTGCTGCTGTGATGATGATGATGATGACGATGATGATGATGTCATGCATGCAGGGATGGATGGGGATGGAAAAATAAAAATGATGACAAAGGCGACACTGAAATAAAAGGGAGACGATGGTGGAGGAAATAATGAAGCTGATGGTCGTCAGTGGTGACAAGAACAATGAAGATAAAGGAAAAGCTGGTGATGCTACATGTATGGTACTATAATGACATTCAAAACCAGTTATGTCTTAAAGAATGAGTTTGACAAAACATGCAAAAAGGCTGGTATTTAAATTAATTCTTGGACTCAAAGAAGCAAATAAGATCAAAAGCTCCAGAACAGCCACTATTTGAACCTTATTGAAGACCGTTTTCCTCAGAGGTTGCATTCAAGATCAAGAATGAGCTTAGAACTCAAGCTCTCGGTTCTAAGAGCGCATCTCTTTCTGCAATGACAACCGAGCCAGCTTCATATGCTGATAAAGCTGATGCATACCAACTAGAAGATGAATTATTCATTCCATAAAGATGCTAAAATGCACTAAAATAGACCAAATTGCAGACAGTGGCACACATGCAAACACTTCACTCTGCACTGGCTGAGTACAAGCAGCTATGTTCACATGTGAAGGTGGCATTTATACTTTATTCTGGACTGCAACCTCAGAAATATGACCTGATAACGCAGTTAGACACAATGCACACACAAACAACCTCTGACGGGTGAAGTGGAAATCAGAATTGGGTGACATTATAAATATGTCCTATTGGCCAGCTCTGTGTGGGAAAGCAGGAGCCTTTAAGCCATTAAGGGGCACCATGACAATGCATTCTGTGATGCTTAGTGACCTCAATCTTGAATCATAAGAATAATGTTCTCAGTGATGTACATAACAGAAGTCTTTGTTGCCTGTATTATGTGTCTGTAGCTTCAAACAGTAGTACCAGCACAGGACAAATGTGCAGTGTGCTCAATTTAAGTAATAAATCAAGAAATGATTAATTGCTACTGCTGCATTAAACAAAAAATGTATTCAAACTATTGGGTGACAGCAGATGCAAACAAAGAATCTGGTTAAGATTTGCAACGATACCAATCAGTTCAAAATTGGACATCCCTACTCACCACAGGAGCTGGCAGACCAGCGGTGTGTTAGGAGCAGGTGGTTTTAATGTTGTGGCTGATCAGTGTATATTTGAACTTCACCTCTTTTAGATGCCGTTTATGCAGATCTGAGCTTTCTGTCTGCGTCAATCTTAACACGATGGAGGCAAATTGAATTTAGTTTTATGTGCTCAAAAAATGAAAAAAAAATCCATTTTATTGCCACTGTTAGTTTAGATAACCCACAGACCTCACTGTCAACAGTTTTTATATGAACTGCTATTTAGCAAACAAACAGCGGTACATGCCAGGGGTTCTTCTGCTCAACCACAGCCTCTGTAGCAATATGTGATCATTACAGAGTAATAGTAAAATGTTGTGCAACCGTAACAGAAGCAGACAAGAGTTATAGAGCAAACATACTTTTTAATGTCAGTTGTACCGCTGGGCAGATCGAATTTCCGCCATCAGGAGCTACTGATCATACTGATCATTCTTTGGTTTCACTCTGGAGGTAAAAATATGATTTTTAGATTCTGTCAAACGTCCAAAACAAAGTCTGCACCAAGATAAACAAAACTCAACGGTTGTCCATAGCAGAGCAAAAATTAGAATCCTTCAACAGCCAGTCGTGTAAGAGAACTCAATTAACTAAGTCTTACAGTTTAGCTCCAGTTGGACGGTAGAAGAATGTATCACTTTCTGTCACTGTTTATGTTCCCTTCACCAACTTAACTGTTCTTCGCTGCATTTGTGAACAATATTTTTCTAAAGCATGAGCGATAACATCTGCATGTCGCTGAGTGAACTTCTTGTGGCTGAACCAGAGTAAACAGACAAAGAGAATACTGATGCTAGACCTGCAGACACACACACACACACACACACACACACACACACACACACACACACACGTACGTGCATGAACAAACAAGTATGCACACGCACTGAGTTACACAGGCAAGAAAACTTATCAATATTTAGTATATACTATATATCTGGTGACAATTATTGTTTTCTCGTTCTCTCAATCTCGCCACAGTTCTTCATAAACCTATACAGGCATCCGGCTGTGTTACATCCCCTTGCTGAGCTTAAACAGTGTGTATGTTAAAAGGAGATAGTGAAGGCCATGGAGAAGTAATCACTGAAAAAGCAGCAGCTCATAATTCAATAAGTGGCACACGGTCCAGTTTGGATCGATGTATAGTTTGATCTGGATCCGAACTTTGGCCTGGGATAAAACCAGCCATTAGACGTAAGCAAGAAAAGATGTTTTATATTTGTACCTTGTGTGTTCCAGTCTCTGTGGCAAACTAATATCCGCTTGTCAGACTCCTGTTCAAATGATAAGCCACAAGTGTTTTTTTCCTCACTTTTGATTTTGCTGATAAGCTGCAATTTTTGAACTAACACGCTCTAATAACAGAGACACTGTGGCCTGTGGATTCTACTACATTTCATCTCCTGTCTGACACCACATTAAGTGCCGCTCTGTAAACATATAGCACATCACCATATTTCCTAGTATGCGCTCGTGTTATTTCTGGAAAATGAGCACACTCTTCAAATGGGCAAAACAACTTCAGTCAAACATATTTCTGTGTTATTGTTGGCATTCCTGCCTAATTTGCAAATCAGAGATACATGAGAAGCGACATCCTCTATGCAGTTGTCTGGCTAATATAAGTACTTTGCATATATTATTGAATTGTTTTTGGAATCACGCTGTATTTTTAATGTCACATGAACATAGGGACACCCAGCAGGACAACATCCCTTTTGCAAATACATGTTGACAGAGCCATAACAACAACTTTAACAGCGTTGGTTATGTTTTCATCCCTGGAAACTGCACAGAGTCAATTTAATGATGTCAGGCTCATTGGACAGCCTGTCGGCAGACAAGAACCCTTGTGTTGTCCTGGTAGTCTGCTGCCATACTGTCATTCATATCATTTTTCTGAAACCTCTTTATGTTCCCAATATTTTGCCACAGATATCAGCGGTCAGAGGAAATCGTGATATTTATTTACTTAAAATAAAGAAAAAAATGTGGTTTGTTATGCTTTCATTTTTCAGGAAAGCTGAGGAACGCTTCGCAGGTTCCAAATAGCAACGGTTGTCACCATGAATCCCTGTGTATGTATAGGGGTGGAAAATGGTCTCCAATATACAACGTGAGTTCGTCAGAAAAGGACACAAACCTCAAATGTTTGTGTGGTTTTGACTCCGCACACAGAAGCAGACATGTAGACACATGTGCATAGTCATATGCGTGCACATAGACTACCAGTCAAAAGTTTGGCCACACTTTCACATTCAAATGAATGAGAAAGTGTGTCCAGTCTTTTGACTGGTAGTCTACATAAATATATACAGACATACATAGACACAGGGTTGTAGTACTGTCACATTACCAAATAGAAAATTTAAGAATGAAAAAAAAACGTTATTTAATGGTGAATTACATCATTTTCCTTCAACAGACTGAGTTAATTTATTCATATTAAATGACCCAGAAACACACAGGCTGTGTAGCCACAAGGTGCTAGAACAACAAATTAAACAGGAGCAGTAAAAAATCTATCAAACAAACAAATAAAAACATCTTTAACCAATGAACAAACACTGGAGATCTTCACGGGCCACCTGAGGACAGACTGAACCAAAGCAGACCTGATTATAATTAAACTTGTTCCAAACACACCCAGCTAGAACAAGAACACCAACGATGACATGATGCACTACCATTTAATGAGCAGCTGGCCGGTCCAAACACACAAAGCTCTCCATGTAGGATCAAAACACAAGGCGATGATTATATGATGATTATGATGCACCATGTCTTTGCACTCACATCCGCTCAGAGATTAGACAAATTAACGCACAAACACAAGACGAGCAACGGGTCTCAGTTACCGGCAACTGAGTCAATTTGTGAGGTCATTCACGACAAAATATCTAATGTAAGAACAGAACAGCAGACATAAAAGTCATTTTCTGTTCAACGTGTTTCCATACAGAGAGGTTCAACAGGGTTTTTTCATTTATTTTATGGTATGACAACTTGTAAAATCCACTTTAAAGGACAATGTTCTTGCTCTCATCTTACTGACAGTCACATGACATATTTCCATTTTAGTGCTAGGTTTTTATGGTCTAATTAGACATTTTTCAGGACTTTATGTTACATTGCATTCGACCTCTGACCTCAACCCCATAACAGCTCTAACTATGCTAAATTTTCCAACAGCAAAACAGATTTATCAGTTTGAAACAGGACAAGAAGCAAAACAGATTCATCAGTTTGAAACAGGACAAGATTGTGCATCTTAAAGAGCTCATGTTACAATTTTTGTGCTTTTTCATTTTATTCAGTGAGTTATAAAGCTGCTTTTTGCGAATGTAAAACGTCTGCAAACTTAAAAAGCACAAAGTCCACATCTAAGCCACTCCTTTCTTCTGTTACTGAGTGATGTCACTATGTAACACGTTAGCATAACAACTGCCATGGAGTCAGTATGGCACAACTTCCAAAAAAAAAGAAAAAAAAAAAGAGGAGCATTATTTCTAGGGCTACATTTTCTCTATCATTGATCTGGAGTTGTGATACATAACTAATGTTAACTTGTTTTCTTGCTACCAGTGGACCAATCAGACTAAACTAGGCTTTTCAGGGGGTGGGCCTTAAAGAGACAGGAGCTAAAGTTGAGAGTTTAGACAGAGAGGCAATTCACAGTATGTGAAAAATAATGTGTTTTTGATCAGTGAAGCCTGTAAACATATTCTAGTAAAAGCCCCATAATACAGTTATTGTAAATGTGAATAACATGGGTTCTTTAAGTGGTTTGGTGTTCTTGAATTAGAGCATTCATATGAAGAAAGCTCATGGAAAGAAGTAAGACAGATCAAGATTTCTTGGAATTTTCCATTGATCTATCAGGAATGTTGTGGCTTCTCTTTATTTATGCTCAAGAAAATCAGTATTGTTTCTCCTTCTTTCACATTTTGTTGAAGAGCATTAATTATTTGGAATTTTAATGATCTGTAACTGAAATTCCTACTTTTTTAAACAATGTCGATACTTCTAATTTTCAGTGCAAGTACATTTTATAAGCAGCTTCTGAGGGAAAAATAAAACACAAACTGCATAGCTGCAAACCGCTTAAAAATAGCCCATCCATTCTGAAACAACTGTTTATTACATCTAAAGGGAAGCAGTCAAAATGGCACCCTGCATCTCTCCTGGTGGCGCAGATGAGGTAGTTTTAATTGCTAAGTAAACTCATAACAATGTGTATTGATATTGGAAATAGGATATTTGTGTTAGAAGTTTATATTAGAGTATGTCAATATTTATATGTTTCTGTTCACTCTTTGGTATCACAGAACCCAATAAATCACAGCTGGACCAACAGCAAAAAGGCACTCCTGCCTGAACTGTGTGTATTTTTGTCCTTCCCTCAACTATAAAAAGCCAGAGAGCAAAGTAAACAGTTTGCTGTGATTATGATTTCCTGAGATCCCAACCATAACAATGCTTATTATCGCAAGCACTCCTCTGATTAGAGAGACTGTCAAGTGAAAACAGAAAGAAAATCAAAAAAAGGTATCAAATATTTTTCAGTTCATCAAAGGGTACAGAGTCCAACCAAGGACACGGTTTGGCCCGAGACGGCCAGGATCGAGGATTTTCTTTCAGCCCAGTCAAAACATCTAGCGTTTCTAAGTCAACAGGCGAGCAGCGTGCCTTAAATGATGGGTACTCCCCTGGTGATGACAAGGTCTGGCCCTCGGGAGGAGAAGTGTCAGGCCTTGGATAGACGGCCTTTCGGTGAGTTTATGGTTTGAGTTAAAACGTCACGCGATGTTGCATGAAAAAGGCAATAAAAATGTCCTCCGAAGGATTCCAAACGGTCTCGTCAGTGAGATCCGATACATTTCTAAAAGCAGCAGATCCGAGTATCTGCTGCCACAAGAAAGATAAAGCCACAGTTGTTCATTCATTTGTTTCCAGATATTGCTTACTTGGCTGAGAGGAGTTTGTATTGAGTCAGAGCCGGAGCAGGACTCTTGTTATCTCTGTTTTGACTGGCTAATGAAAACCGAGTTTATTCTGCTCTCATTGTTTGTGACAGCGAGACTCTCTTCATAACAAGTTTGGCTGATCTGATGAAAGTGTGCGTGTGTGCATTCGTGGTCTGCACATGCACATTATGAAAGTGAGTTTGTGTGTGTTCTGTTTACTGTCGGCAGGACCACAGATCTGTGTTGTTTGGATGGAAGAGGTACATTTGCGTGCAAATGGCCAAAAAATGTGATTTAAGAACAAACAAAACAAAAGACACTTAAAGAAGGTTGTGCTATGAAGAGCAAAAACTAAATTACTGTAGTATGTCCCAGAAAGGCTGACCAACTTTACAGTATTTTTAATATTTAATCATTTCCCGTATAATATAATTGCCAGGGAAATGAAGAAAGTGTCAGTTGTTCTGGTTACAAAACTAAATTATATTTACGGCACGGATAAATCATCACATTTACAAGAAATTATGTGGTATGTTTTCAGAAAATTAGCTATACAAAGCAGAAAATAAATAATAAAGCATCTGACCTAATGGTGCCACTAACAGCAAGGTCACCAGTGCCAACGGGGTTCTTGCTCTGGCAAGCAGGAGTGTTGAAAAAAAGAAAAAAAAGGGGAAATTTAATTTAGTTTAGACTTTTTTTTTTTTAAACTGCAGGGGTTATATTCAGGTAAACTTCGTTTTATATTAAAGAACTAGTGTGTAGGAATTAGAGGGTTCTATAGGCAGAAATGCAATGTAAAATTTAGAATTATGTCTTTATTAGTATATAATCTGCCATAGTAGCATAATTTCTTACTGGTTCTTTCTCTCTCTTTTGCCACTTGTTTCTCTGTGTTTTTCCTCTCTGTGTGTCCTCTTCATGGCATCACCTGAGAATCATTCACCTCTCACCTGATGCAGTATCTAAATCTTGGTTCTTCATGCCACCCCTCACCAGATTGTTCTGCCTGCGGTTGCATCGTTGGCCAAGCTCTCCCTGTAGTATTTGGTTCCCAGGGTTTTGTCCTCTGTAACCTCCATGTGCCTCGAGTTCCAGTCTCCTCTGCTTGTATTTTTGCCTTTGCCTCTTTGTTTCCACTACCAAACTCCAGCCTTCAAGTCACTGAGTTCATGTCTTCATCTCAGAACAGCCAGTCAGTCACCTACTGAGCCACATGCCACACTGAAAGACAATCTCAGGATTCTAATCCCCTGGTTTCCCTCTCCATCACAAAGATTTCTTCACAATAAAGTGTTTTAAACTGTGACAACCGACTATGTTTTGTATTTGGATCCAGAAAATCTATCAGTCAAACCTTTTACCTGAAAATATACAGGAAAAGATACATCAATAGTGGGTACTCTAAGACTGAGTCATTTTGGAAAGACAATGTTTGACCAGTAGCTCAGATTGGACAAATCCAATCGTTCCTTTAGAGAGGACCTTACTAGTTTTTAGGGGTTCTTGGCGGGCGATCTTGGGGGGATCTTGGATGGAAATGGTTAGGTGAGTTGTTGCAATCACTTCACTGCTAGACAAAAAAGTTCACTTTGACTCAATGCTACTAAATCCTTAACACTGGCCTTTTAAATCTGAATCAACACTACTGGCACCTGTCAAGAGGCCTAAATTTAAAACATGCTTCATTAATAGATCATTTAAAGTCTTGAAAAGTCCAATGGTACACATTGACAGCTGTGGGCATCCACAGATGCTTGACTGTTGTGACTATGCTAATTTTATAGACTCCAGCAGTCCACTTTCAATTCAGCTCAATTCAATTTTATTTACATAGCACCAATTACAGGTTAAATGATCTAAAGACTCTTTACAGAACCCATATGCCTGAACTTCCTGTTACACATATGTACAGCAGGTTGTGATAACATATTTTTTGTCTGCTCATTACTACTGAGCTTTCCCACTATTGTCCTTGGAGCATTGTTGCTCTGTGGATTGTTTGACACAAATTCTGGTCTGCAACCAGCCATGGCAGAGGGGTGCATATGGACTAGGAGAGATGACAAAATTTATGTCAAACTGGCCCCAGTGGTTAGGCAATTATGGGAAGAATAGCAATAATACACACAAAATACCATACTTGAGTAGTATTGACTACAATAAGTGCACAAGGAGTGAAGATTCCAATCCATGTTGACTATTCCGAATTTTATGTTTTCTGCGATTGAAATACTTCTTGGAAAGAAAAGAAGAACTGGAAAAAGAAGAAGAAGAACAACAAACTGTGTGTAGGGTCAAACAAATAGTAGAAACTCCACTCATCCCTGGTGTTTACCAGCGTGACTACACTGTGATACTTTATCCCAACAAACCATTGGCTTAGGAAATGTGTATAAGGCGCCTGATTGATATTTCTGATTGGATTAAAACAGAAATTTAATCTTTATCCTAATATGTCCATAATGAGCGAGTCTGGATTCGATTTGCACTTCCCCCATGCTCAGAGTCAGCCCTCACTCAACTGAATGACAATGATCAAGATGATCTGAGATGCTTTTTGCAGGACCAGGCCAACATCAATACTGGATGCTTGAGAAGCCAGAAACCATGCATGACTATTATTTTGGTTTGCTAAAAATGATATCAGTCGTATTTTTGTCCTGGCATAGGTGCAAGCATTTATCTGCTGCATTTGTTTTTCCCAACGGGTCAAATAACGTCAGAGAAACAAACTGCCTGACGCCGCAGGGAAGTTGTCAGCGCACTCAGACAGTCGGCGGCGGAGCTGGAAGCCCATTAACCTCTCTGCCTGCATGCTCGCTCGGCAACCATAGACAGCATACAACTCAGCCTCAGCACAGAGTCTTCACTCACACCAAGCTACTGGAGATACATAGGAAAGTCTAATGTTCATTTGATGGCTTGGCTAAACCAAACATGTTTATACTTCCTTCCCTCTGTTGCCAGGCCTCACCTTGAATGCACTTCTCTGCTGCTTTTCCAGCTCTGAGGTGCCTGTATTAACATTAATCACCCCTCCCTTTAACTAAATTGGGGGGCTGTTAATCTAAGTGTATTTTAATGGAACACTTCAGAAGCAACTCCCTCAATTACATCAACTCTTTCCAGCATGGTCCCCATTAAAAACAACCTTTCATTTAGGGCGGGGAGCCCACAGACTCAGAGAGAAACACGCAGAATTAAGGGAGCCTTGGCTAATCAGTTTCACCTGCCAAAGTGAAAGCATGTACCACAGACTGCTGTTTATAAGAACATTTTATATCAGACACATGGCTCTGTTTATTAAACATTAAGCTACAATTTTACATTATGGGTACTTATCCCTAGTTCTGGATGAGGGAATGTGGGGCCCTACATGGTTGCGAGTTGCTAAATGACCCCAGTGATGTCACAGGGGTTAAGCTCATTTAGTTCCCAAGTCAGTTTGAATGGATTCGGCCCGTAACTCCAATTCACACAAACAACTGCCCTACAATCAAAGACAGCACTTTGGAAGCTTGGAGCGGAACATCTGCCCACCTTTGAGAATCAAAACAAAAGCTGGACACTGCTAAGCTCTGAATGAGCTGATATCATGGAGATCTGGCCACTGCAGGATGTGTTTGTAATAATGCTGGAACAAATTACAGCTCTCTTTGAAAAATTGTGCAAAGGAAATGCATTGCCTTAGATAGGATTTCCTTTGTTTTGGTTTTGTTCAGGACTTTTTTAAACTTCAAAAAGCATGGTTTTCTTTGAGTTGCACACAAGACGAGACACAACAGACGTGCGTATTCACACTGAGTGGCACTGTGCTAAAATAAAAGCAAGAGGTTACACTGGTTTAGTTATTCAGGCCAGCAAACCTAAGTGTGATGAAAAAGGCAACAACACACAAAAGTAGAAAAGTTTTGTGTGGATGACCTTTTGTTTTTGCTGGAGCCTGTGGTGTCAGAAGATGCCAAATCATTACGGATAAGGCTACTGACATTCAGAATTGTTGTCACCTGTTTTGGATGTTATATCATTCAGTAAGTGTTATCGTTGTGCATCACTCACACACATATGGGCCAGTAGTAACCTCCTCTACCTTGTAGTAGGCTCAGTAGGCTGTTATCCCCACTTCATGGCAGCAGAGGTGAAATCTTTTGCTTAGAATTAGGAACTGAAGTCCAGATTTGGAGGTTGGAGTGTTGGAAATGGAGGGACTTTGAGCCAGGAAGCTTGAATTTGATCATTACAGTATTATTCCTCAACTTGCTTCACTTGACTTGATGTTTTCACTCTGAGTTTACTTGTGTTTTCAGCCTGTATTTGGTTAAGTCTAGGTTTAACCTAAACCGCTTTAGGTTAAAATGGATACTTGGAAGGTGACGAATCTACTGGCAATCTTACATGCACTCATTCACTTTACCACAAGAGATTTCCTTTCTTTTCGGGGTAAATTTCCGTTTATCAATGATCAGAATGAATGATGACACAACTTCTGGCTTACTAGATGGTGGAAAATGTCCCTACAGCCTGATGTGTAATGAGAACGATGTGCCCTAACTATGGGCCGTTTATTGGGCTGAGAATGTCTAAATTGGGTGATTTTTGCCATGTAGTCCTTTTACTGAAGCGTTAGATTTTTTAAAAATACTTTGCAAATTCATAATTTAAAAAATAGTTACACTGTTATTAATATAGTTGGACACTATGGGTTTTTTTTTTTGGTGTGGGGGGGCATTATTTTCAGCAGCAGATTTGTTGTTTTCAGGAGGGTTCCTGGCGACAGGTTGGTGTTTAGTTTTGAAATTCGGAGCCACATATGTTTAAGATTTATCAGTGTTTGGATACACACACAGAACCTGTTAGCAGAAGCAATTTACTGCTAGTGTTTGTGTTTTCATGGAATTTGTTTAAAATTATAATAATAAAAACTCTGAGTCTGTGACAGGAGATATGATTTGATCAGTACACTTAATAGTCTCCCGCAAGTAGTTGGATTGTGCGTGAGGTCAATGAATCACTGTTGTGATGGGAAGAGTTTCCCATTCGCAGTAGGGGATAAAGTAATCACTAATGGTGCATATCTGTAACTTTGATCCAGTCCAGATCTGTCATCTGTTTAATTTTTAGGAAGTGCAAACAGCTAAATCAGTTTGTAGGTTTCACAGTATTGCAGAGATTGTTGGTGACGCTTTCATTTCAGAAAGGACCATCTGCTAAAATTGCTCTTTAAAGTGGCGCTCACACCATACTGTGATCCAAGCCAGATTTTTGTCAAGTTGCCACTTTTCTTCAATCTTGTAGACAGGCTGTACTGTTATTTTTTTTTAAGATGTCAGTGTCAATTGCACAAGTTCAGTATGACAGATTGCACTTTGTTGGTGGGAGGGCAACTCATGAATGGAGTATGCACATGCACACACACACATATCTGCAATTTCAGAGACTGATTACAGTGAGCACAGTCTACACATTATTAAGATGGCTCAGTGTTTTGGTATTCTGTACAAGTCTGACTCAGGACAGACCTACAGGGCTTTGTATATTGTTGGGTTCTCCTGATAAATTGGCGATCAAGCTAAAGTTGATGATCAATTTGCTGGAAGGAATGCATATTTCTGATCTGAGGTTACACATCAGAGATGTGGGCATTGCTGAAACACAAACTGAGTTTAGTTTTTTTTAACAGTCTCTGTTTTTGTCATTTTCCTTTTTTATCTACAGCCGTATTAAAACAAATGTGTAAGCCATAAGCGTTTTTTCTAAAATTAAGGTATCTTTTCTATGTTCCTCTAGGAGACTGGCATTTTATTTTGAAGTCAAGAAAAGTAATTAAAAAACAGGGTAATTGATAATTGTACCTGGGTCCTAGCTCATCCTCGCACCTCCAGGTGAATTCTCCAAAGCTCTCGTAGCGCTGGTTGTAGTGGTAAAGCACTCGGTGCAGCGTGGGAGCGCCCAGGTCCATCAGAGTGTTGTATGCCGTCTGCTGCTCTTTCCCACTGGTGTACCCATTAAACAGGTTGTAGATCTTATCCGCAATTTCTGAAAGGACACACACAATCAGAGGTCAGTAGATACTCCCACAGCTTTGTGGTCGCAAAGTGTATAAAGTATGTTCAGCTTCATTTTGCAATAGTGTGAGCTTAAGTGATCAACACAATGCTAACTCGTGTTTACCAAACACACTGACTGATGCTATTTGATATCAAATGGTCTTCGATGCAGGATAACAGAAGAAGATCTAATGCTAGTGACTCAGCTTTCTTTGGACAGACAACTAATTGCTGGTGTTTTGGATACATCATTACCAATAAGCACCCTTAATTAGAATTTTTGTGGACAAACAGAATAAATACACCCCACAGTGAGAGAAAAGGAGCCTCTCCCAGCGGACCGAAGGTGAAGGCAGGTTTCACTCTGGACAGGTCATCAGTCTTATTGCAGGGCTACACATAGAGGGACAAACAACCAAGCACACTCATGTTCACACCTATGGACAATTTAGAATCAACAATTGACCTCAGTATGCCTTAGGACTGTTGGAGGAGGCCAGAGAACTCAATGAGAACCCATGTAGTCACACAGAGAACATGCAAACTCAATACAGAAAGGCTGAGATTCGAACACGGGACCTTCTAGCTGTGAGATGAAAGCATTAACCACTGTTCCAGCATGCTGCCCAGATTAATAAATCAGTCTATTTTTATTTTTTTAATTATCATTGCTATGGGTAAACAATCGAAAAGCTTGCAATGCTTGCAGTAAGAAAAACAGAACATCTCAAATGACAAAGACTGGCAGAGGAAAAGAATAAAACCATGAAACTTGGATTAAAAGAACAATTTCATTCTTGCTGGAGGACCAGCCTTTACCTTAGCAGAGTTGCTGTGGGGTCATGTAGGACTTTTACCATTCAGTCGACATGTGTTTTGTGGATTTGGATGTCCTGTGGGGAACCTTGTGGAGGGTACCGTGGAAGCATTGGGGTACCAGGGTCGTTGTTACGAGGCATCTGGTTCTTGTACAACCAGTGTGAAAGCTGGCACAAAGTCAAACATGTTTCCGATGGATGTTGGACTCTGCCAGGACTGCCCATTGCCTCCGACCCTGTTTGTGATGTTCATGGAAAATAACTGAAGGTGTGTTCAGGTTGAGGGGGGTGTTCTGTTTGACAGCACTGGTGTCACATCTCTGGTTTTGCAGATGATGTGGTGCTATCGGCTTCTTCAAACCCTGATCTATAGTGTGCACTGGGGTGTTTTGCAGCCGTGTGTGATGCAGCCGGGATGAGAGTCAGCACTTCTAAGTCTGAGGCCATGATTCCCTGTCATGAAATGATGGATTGCTCTGTTAGATGAGGGTGCTGCCCCAAGCAAAGGAGTTTAAATATCTTGTAGAGATGGATTTTATATGTCATCTGGCCTGGAAACATCTTGAGATCCTCTAGAAAGAGCTAGAAGATGTTGCTGGGGAGAGGGATGCCCTGGTTAGACTGCTGCCACCATGACCCGACCCCAGGTAAGCAGAGAAAATGGTACTAGATATAAACAGGCCTACACTTCACCCACCCGAATGTGAGGGTTATTGCAGCACACTCAATAACCCTATTTCACAGAGTTTCAGAGGTGATGTGTCTGAGTGGAATCCCCTCAGGACTGGTGACATTTTAAATGTGTAGAATTTTAAATGAAAACCTTCCTCAATAGTCACAATGGCTTTTCACATATTGCAGTCCTTTCGTCCCCAGGCATCAGGTCAGGGAACATCATACAGGCTTTCATTAGCAGAGATGTGATGCTCTTTCCTTTTTCTGCTGCCGTCTCACTTTTAGATTATTAAGACAGATGTAATTTTACATGCATTTCTTGGTCTCAGTACCATTTTAAAATGAATAAATCATCGCCAACAAAGTGGCTGGGGATTTTACTTCAACCGGGAAATGTTAATCAGCTTTTTATGGGATCGTCAGGCTAGGAACTTATCCCCCCTCTCCTTGATGCTAACGCCAACAAAGTCAGTTTAAAACAGAGCCAGTGCACTGGAAGTATTGCATTTCACACCATTTATGCATTTCCAGGTATTAAAATCAACAGTATAAGCCCAGTAGTATCACACTTCACTGGATAGTGCATGTTTTTTTTTTTTTTTACAAAAGCTGATTCAAATCAGCAGCAGAATTCGCAATAAAGTTTTTCCTGTGAAGCTCTTACTAGTGCAGAGGGCGACAAATGATTTCAAGTCTTTAATTTTTGACATGGAATAACACATCTTTATAGCCAATATCCTCGCAGGATCGTAGCATACAGTGTCCATAAACAGTCCTACTCCAGAGAGGAACACTATCTCCCTCTGACTTTATGACTCGCTCTATGAACTCATCTAACATCTGTTTTGTGAAGTCTTGAAACATAGCTGCTAACAGAAAGAGCAAACGTCTCTCCTGGAAATTAGCTCTCCTGACAACATTAAGAAAATTAAATCCAACAAATTTCATGGGTTTCCTCTTTAAAAAAAAAAAGATCTCTGAGCGGCGAGATTATCATTTTCTAACAAAATATATTCCTTCTATGAAATACATCTGAACACATGAGTTTTTCCAGATTGCAGTTTACCTCAGCAATGAAAAACGACACTGTGTGAGCCACCTGTGATTAGAACTGACTTTCGTCTGTGTCTTTTTTCTCACCTTGTGCTTTGACGTCATCCACAGTTGGACACGGAGTTTTGATGGTGACCTCACTTGGGCTGGAGCGGCGCCCTGTGTTGTCTACTGCCCACAGCCGGAACCTGTACCCATAGACACACATAAATAATAATAGCAATAATTTACAAAAAAAAGGAAAATTGCTGTTGTCTATAAACTGTTTTCTTTAATTCCCTGCAATGTAATCTGATGAATCTGCTTCACCAGCATCATATCAGCAGCAGCAAACATATGACAACACTTTTTGCAGATGTTAATACGACTAAAAGTCTCCCTGTGTTGGGCCTGCATTATCAATACAGACTTTTCTCTTGTGCCAAACTGACAATTTGCACTTCTCTGGAGAGCTAATCAGCTGTGGTTTCACTGGATGAATATCTCCACCTAGTGGCCAAAATGCAACTTGCAGCCACCTGCAGGGACAAAATATGAGGTAGCCACACAAACATTAACAGAGAGCAGCAGGCTGGGGGAAAAAACAACAACACTTTAATCACCAGCTCAGATCTTGTTTTACTCGGCTGAGCAGTTGCAGATTAAAGAACCTACAGGTCTGCATACCTCAGTGAGACTTGAAACATTTGAATCCAAAGTATCCCCAATGACTGAACTTTTGCTATTGATGCAGCTGCAGGGTGTGCTTTCTCTATCATACTTTCATAACAGCATGTACATACTTTTCGCCACACAATATATTTTCCCCCTACAAGGCGTCAATTTCAGGCTTTAGTACAGGTTCTGTCTGTATAGAAAATATAAGGAGCATGCAGCGCCCTGAAGGGAGGGACAAGGTCTGGGCTTGGAGGAGATGAATGAGCTGTCAGACAGGATAGCGAGAGCAGGAGTCTCGCTGATGCTGGAATTAAAAGGACATGTGTAGCTGCTTGCTCAGCCCACATATATCAAAACTGTTTGAAGGGGCTCCGTCCGTGGGCCTCTTGCCCCCTTTTTTAAAATTCCCTTTCGTTTTGCTCATTCCCTGCTTTCCTCCTCGCTCTTGATCTTTTTCTCTTTTTTTGTTCTTTTCTTCCTCAATCCCAAACATTCCCTCTGTTTTTTGGCCCTGTTTCCTGTCCCTTCTTTCCTACTCTGTCTATCCACCTCTCTGCAGTGTGTGTGTGTGTGTGCGTGTGTGTGTGTGTGACTTCCCTTCTGGCAAGCTGTCTGTGAGATAAGCGTGAGCATGCACATGAGAGCATCCGAGCATCCGGTGTGTGTGAGAACACAGAGAAGGATCTACATCTTGGTCACGGCATCACATTGCTAAGCCTCTTTACTCCGCAGGCAAATACAGAAAGACTATTTAACTATTCCAATCTCTCAAGGAACGAAGCATAATTATTCTATCGTCCTTTTGTGGCGACAAAAGCGTTATTAAAGACGATTTTTCAGGTCCAAACCTAACATAACTGAACCTGAATTGTACAGTCACTCATGAAGAATATTTAATGACGTAGCAAAAGTACGGGAACACAGCTGATTGGATAAACCCAGCCTCAAGTTTAAGTGGACACAACTGAACTTAGGCAAGTACATAAAAGGTGCTACTGTATGATTAGAGCTATTTTCAGCTTTGGTGCTCACTATGTAGGAAATAATGGATGCTGCTCATGCGATCAGACCTTGAAACTTACTATAAATACCTAAATATTTTGTGCATATCTATCTATCTATCTGTCTATCTAAAGTTGAACTGTATTTTGTTTTAGAAAATCTTCTTTTAGTCTATCTTACCCAGAGTTACAAAGATGATTAGCATCGATTTTGCCTATAGCTATGTGATGTGTATAAACCTTCTTTGTATAGACTTTCAGTTGTATTACAACAAAAACTGCAAACAGTAAAAAAAAAAAAAAAACATTGCCAACTACAAAACAATCATATCTTCTTTTTTTTTTGCATGTGAAGTTATGGGGCTGTGCTCATCAGGCACAGATTTGCTCTTTTGAATAGAGGTAAAGGTAAAAGGGAGCTTATTTACTTGTGTTAAGAAAAAAGAGAGTATATACTCACATGTATGTGGTGTCGGGTTCCAGGCAGCGGATTATCATGCTGATGGAGGAGGACAGCAGGTTGGGGATGTCACCGAGCATCACACATGGAGACCTGGCCCCGGACAAGATGTCATCCACAAAGCTCAAGAGGGTTTCTACAACAAAAAGACAATGGAGCACTCCTGTTAAGAGAGTGTAATTCCTCCCCAAGTGTTTCATATTGTTTCAGAAAGTTCTTCTTGTCCAGTCCCAACTCCCAAATGGGTTGTTGGACTATACCTTCTGAACATGACTGATATAAATGTTTCTTCAAACATTTATATCCTCAACCAGTCAATGGAAATAGAACACAAAAACAACTTGGCTGGATTTAGAGAAACATCAGGGTTTGGCTTAAAGTGGAAGACGCTCACTATCATGGTGAAACTAAATACTAACCTTCAGCTTGAAACAAACACCATTCTTCTGGATTAAGATCCAATGTTATGGCAACCCATTACTCAGCCCCAATCTCCTCCCTATGCACAATTTGTGTCTCTAAAAGAATGTCACCTCGTGTCCTCCTTTGCTTCCACCTCAAGGGAACGCTGTAACCAAGAAGCATAACTATGAGTTGCACTGGAACGAGCTGCTTCCACATCATGAGCTTCTCAAGTATTTCTTTTTTGTGACAGGATAGTCTTGCTTTGCAATCGGGCCATAAATTGTGCACAAATTAGTGAATTCAAATGTGATCCTTTACACTGCTTTGCGGTAAGAAGAGGGACCTTGTGGTGAATACACGTGTTATTCTGTGTTTAAAAGATCAGATAAAGCTACTTGACATTAGCTCGGTATTCTTCACAAAGCGCAAAACAGATGAACATTGCCTTGCTGTACCACAACACACACTTTAAGTACAATACATATCTCTAGTGCCTATTTGTGAAAGGTTGAGTATTGTTTAAGAGAATCATAGTACAGAAAAAGAAAATTGAACTGACTTTTATTTCTGTTTTAAGGGCTAAAAGAAGTCAGTTCAAGAGCAGTAAAAAATACCTCCTCCTTCAAGAGATAGCAAACACGTGTGACAATGAGATTTTATTGACTGAATGATAAGATGCAGACATGGTCAGACACATCTGACAGCAGTGGTCAGGTTTTGGATCACACCTGCTGAGAGAAAAGAACAACGTGTTCCGTATCACACTGATACACTTCTGCACATGCAGCCCATTCACAGCTTTCAACTACGCTGTTGCAGATGGATGTCTGAGGGCACCTTGACAATGAATGCTGAGCGAGAAGAGCGGTATTCATTCACTGTACACTCACTTCTCCTCTGTAGATTTGAAGCACCGAGTTTTTCAAATGAAAAGTTTCTCCCACATCCAGGTTTAGGTCTCTGACTTTCTGTATTATCCTTGAATATCCTGTTTTGATGCCTTACAAGAAAAGTCTTGACTTGTTCGCTCGTGTAGTCACACACACACACACACAGACACGATCATTCACATGAAATAAGAGACAAAACATTACAAAACAATTAAAAAAGTGAATTTCCATATGCTATTTTTGCGTATAATATGTGTAACATGACTGAAGTAGGAATTTGTTTTACTGTCTTCCAGATTAACAAAATAAATGTAATTGAATAAGAATGCTTTATTTGGACATTAACCAAAAAAAGAGGGGAAAAAAATGCCGGGGTAGTTTGAACAGATGCTGTCAGGGTGGAGGAGTATTAATGCTTACAGACATGAAGAAGTCAGTACTCGGCTTTGATACTCATATTTTGACTGAAATTGGTGGACAATTGTACAAAACACCTACAAGAAGGTATTTCTGTCAAAGGCTATAACACCAGTATCTCAAGCCAAAGCTCTACTTACCACTACTCTACTTAAAATGATTGAAAATGTGCATTTGCCTTGTAGTGATGTTCAAGTATCCTCTTTATCTGTAGGCACTGTATCAAACAGGATCAAAGGTTTACCTGTTCAAATAAGTCAAAAAAGGAACAAATACTGTGGAATGATCTCTTACTACATGACTATAACTGGGTATACTTAGGTGACATTAGCCACAGATGTGCATCACTGTCCATCTTGTACAACAAGAATGACTCATGTTTTAATCCTTCGTGTGGCATTAAGACTTTTACCTTTAAGTCAGTCCTCCCTTCTGAACATACCAAAGTATAATCTTAACCTTAATTTGGAGGGATACGTAATGTTTTTTTCTCTTGATTTACCAGTCAATCTACATCCCTACCCTCACCTATAGGCACGAGCACTGGGTTTTGACTGAAGGAATGAGATCATGAATTGAAAAGACTGAAATGTGTTTCCTCTCTGGCTGGAGCTTGGGCATCTGGAGGGAGCTCAGACTTGAGTTCTTCTCCAGTCATTGATCAAACCCTTAACAACTCATCCCCAGTAACAAAATTGTATATTTCCATTGTTTTTCCATTTGAAATAATCCCTTTGTACTTTAAAATGGCTTAGATGTACGTCTATACTGTTGCTTCCTCCAGAATGTGCAAAGTCCCTGCCTCTTTCTCTATCTACCCCTCCTTTACTGACTGGAGCATGAGTACACTGGCTCACCCACCCATGACCCTGCAGCAACAACGTACAATGATGCTACTCAACGGCAAGATGTACTGTACGACTGTTTAAGTCAAACATGTTTGAATCTGAAATCGACTATGATGAAAAATAATGATACAGAATGCTCCACCCTGTGATTGTACAGGATTGGTTCCTTATAATTGTGAAACACTGGCTATTTGCACACATCTTTTTGTGACTGTCATACTCTGCCATGGCATTGGCTGATCATTTCATTTATACATATCCTCCTCCAATTATATATTGACCCAATTATAATCCAAATAAATTATGCATGATAATATCATGTGTGATAAGACTTTTACTTTAGTTTGTCTGGATCAGATAAAACACCTGTATTCACCTGAGCCTTTCAGATGAAAGAGAAGCAACCCTGTGACCCCCCATCTCCTCCTCTTCCATCACCTCCTCTTCAAGGCTCCTTTCCTGCTGCCCAGGCCGGTGATGACAAATGCAGCTAGCTATGTTTTCCCAGCTGGCAGGGCGTACGCCGAAAGGGCAGTTGGCCATCAGAGTATGTGTGTGTGTTTCACTAAGAGGAAAAAAAAACCCTCTGCTTGGAAAAGCCAAAGTATGTCTGTGTGTGTTTGAAGGTGTGTGAAGTGATGGCTGCTCTGAGGTGGTCATCTGTGACCCTCCTCTGCACAAGCACTGCCTGTCTGTGTGTATTTATACAATGTGTGTGCATGTGCGAAGTGATGGCCACCCTGAGGTGGTCACCTGTGGCTTCCCTACACAGGAGCTCTCCTTCTGTGTGTCTGTAAATACGAGTATGTGTGAGTGATGGCTGCTCTGAGGTGGTCACCTCTGTCTTCCCTGTCAACCTCCCTACATGTCACCGGCTGGTAACAGCTGAGAGAGCACGGAGAGGGTAAAAAAGAAAAAAAGGAAGGTGTGTAGCAGCTGTCAGAGAGAGGTGTTTACCCGGCGCAGAGACTGACACACGAGTGAAAGACATAAACATCGCTGGAGATGTAAATGAAAAGTGACATTGTGAGGCTTTGCACCACTTAGCATATTAATTGCAAAACCGGTTGGAATATTTGTCTCGTGTGTAAGGAGGCATATAAAAAGGAAACTGTTTAAACCCTCACTGGAGAAGGCAGGTTGGAAATATGTTGAGCAATTCGCTCAACATGCCTCAAGTTTATTCCGAGTATTTCCCTTTCCCCCTTTGCCTCCTCTGCTGCCCTGTTTTTCCCTCTTTGGGTCTGTTTTAAAGGGAGTGCTGCTCCTCTCAGTCTGCTGGCGCTCTGGTTGCTGATCAGCCTCACACACCTGCTATCCATGTACTTATCCACTCGGCAGTATGTCAGCCGCGGCTCTTCACCCACTCATCGCCTCATTGTTGTTGTTTCAGTGTGGTGGTTCTCAGGTCACTTAGAACAGTGCATTCTCGGCTTTGACTCCATGCATACCTGCCTGTTTTCCCGTTTGTTTCCCTCTTCAGAGCCACAACCCTGCCTTCATTCCTGCTCTGTGTGCTCACCAGCCAACAGCTTCCCTCAGCCCTCTTGCCTTCACCTGCTATATAATCCTGACCTCGATCCACCTTCGCTCCCTGAGAGCAGACAATAAAGTTTTTCTTTCCAACTCTGAGTTTGCGTCCGTATATGGGTTCTCCCCTTAAGCATAGCACAACAGAGCTCCAAATGGTAAATGGTGCCCAACATCAATCAACGCATCGTTACAGTCTGTCCAAACATTACAACATTTGTGACTTCAGTTGAGATTCTGTGTTTTGCACTGGCTGTGTTTACCTCAGCTGCTTCTTGCTGTAGACCTTTACAAGGCTAACTGAAATATGTTTTAAACTCTAATAAAACCGTCAAGATGTGACTCTCATCTTTCACCATTCATGGCACAAATTCAGTCTTTTTTATTGATGAAAAACAGGAGAAAACAGCAGGGAATCTACTATTTACTTTCTCTTTTAGTGAGCAAAAAGGATTGTTGAGGCTAAACAATTTCCTGTTCTTGGTTTATCTGTCAAATCTACATGTAAGTCAGTTCCAGGTCACTGCAGCAGTACAATTTCTTTTTTGAATGGAGCTTTCTGAACTAGATACACACTACATGGACTGTATGTGTTGAATCCCTTGAGAATTACATTCTAGCAATCCAAAGTTACTCATATGAATTAGTCCTCCCAAGAAGAACAACAACAGCTTTCGAAAACTTCACCCAAGGACACTACTGAATTTCCCTTCGGGGATGAATAAAGTGATTCTGATTCTATCAGGGGACATTTTTTTACATGCATTAAAGTTTACATACAGAGGAGGCTTGGGTTGATGGATGGCTCAACAAAACTGACTTTGAACGGGCTGTTCCTTTTCCAACCTAGAACTAAGGTTTATTTTCCAACAATAACCAAAATTCTAGATACTAAACACAGAGTTTACATCGAAAGCCCTGATAGGGCGATCATCTTCACCTGTTGTTACTGTTTTTTTGTGAATCAATTTTTCAACTAAAGTTGTTAAAGTCATGTTGAATGGAGACACTGTTGACCAGAGGACATTTGCACATAGTTATTTCAGATTGTAATTTTTAGTCTGGAGACACTAAAATGTTGTTTTGGAGGCTCACGGTTAATGACAGCCTGTTGACTTTGAAAGATACAGAATAAAAAATATATACCTGTTGACTAGCTCCATTCCGAAACAGTACACCTCAACGTATTTATTACATGTGAAGTTTACCTTAAGATACAAAAAGTAAAAAAAAAAAGACAGATAAAATCATCTGAACTCACTCTCTAATGTCAGATAACTATCGCTAAGGAGAGGTTGTGATGAGATGCTTGTAAACCTGCTGTAGTTGTGTGTACACAAGTTTTCCTCTACAATGTGGGACTATTACCAATGTTTGAGACACATTTGTTGCATGTTTCCTCTCCAAATATTAAATTTACATGTATTATATAAAGAGGCGACTTGTTTTCGTCCTGTCTGATCATCTCACTGCTCAGATTTTATGCTCTTCTGAGCTTTGTTGAGTGCAAAGTTAATAAAAGGTATGACTAAATCTACAAACATAAGACCCCAGGTTGTGATAAGAAGGAATTATGCTCGTCTGTGTAGAAAATCCATTTTATTGCTCTCCTGAACCTTTTTGCATATTTGGCCTCACCTCAATCCCACATCTCAAGGTATGTATTTTGCTTCTGGCAGTGTCAAATGAACTGTGATTGGAAAATTGTTAGCCAAGTACAGATGGATGATCCATTCTCAAATACTCACATCCCTGTCTGCTCTCAATTCCAAACTGCCTCTCTCACATGTTGTAAAGCTGTGCAGAAGGAGGAGGCAGATGTTCATGAATACTTTAACAAGCCTTTGCTCAAACAAAAGACATGAGCTCGTTAAAAAACAGTGTTGGTTTTGATACGAATGTCTGAAAATATGAAAAACAAAAACGTTGAAACACATTTGGCTGTGGTGAGCTAGTACATACAACATTATTATACCGTGGGTTCAAGTACTGCCATCTACACTTTATCTGTCCAATCTCTCCTGTCAATGCTATCTTCCTTGCCAGTCTCCTCTGTAAACCACCTGAAGCAGCAAAAGTGTATTAGACAGCCCATTAAAAACAGTTTGAGGAACCCCACTGTATGCTGTCATGACGAGAGGAATGCTTGAATTGTGGGTGGCCTGCTGGCCAAAAGAACAGAAAGTGCACCTAATTTGACTGTAACAAATAGCTCAGTCAAAGGAGACACTGGACACTGTGTGCTGCCATGGCATTTATGGACATGACTCAACACAAGGAGAATAAAAATGTACAAAGAAACAAAATGTTTCTCTAGTGTGTTGATTGCTGACAGACAGATTAAAAAAAAGAGATTGATCCTGGAAGTAAATCAGAGCAATACTTTACTCCTGACAGCTGCTGACTTGGCCAGCTTGAGATGCTTACCACGAACTTGAAAAATCTGAACAGCACAGCAAGAGTTTGGACCCTTTTGCAATTCTACATATAAATATCACCTGAAAATTGCATGTATGAGCTCTTGAGGCATTTTATAATCATCACTTTCTGTGTAACGCTTTCCAATGCACAATCAAAAATCGATACCCTGCATTGTCTGGTGAGATGAAAATGAAATGAAAGAGAAATATGACTTCAATATAGTGAACAAAAAAAAAAAAGCTTTTTCTGCTGAGTGACACTTCAATTCAGAAAAGGAAAATGAAGGTCGAATGATTTATGCCATGACAGAAGCAGAAAAATGAACTGCTGGCAAGAAAAAGGGGCACATTTTGATGAAATCACATTTTTCACAACATATTGAAATGTATTTTCTCTCAGTTGCTGTGCACTTCCCACCATCCCAGGAACATGATCCTGCATTTCATTTGTGAAGCGCAGGCCAGCCGGCTTATCCTAAGATGACATTGGTAGACTGTTAAAGGTTCAGTTGGGAAGTGTTGTAAATCTGTCCATTTAGCAAAATCAGTAAATCTGCCTGAGGCAGGAAATTCTAGCCTGATAGTTCCTGAGCGGACAGCAAAGATTTCAAGCAGCTACTATGGGAGATGCTGTGAATGCTGAAGCACATATTATAAATGAATACTGTAACGGAATGTTTCAATATGCTGTATTTAAAATTTACAGCCATAGGCACAGCTGGGCTTGTTTTCCACAGACTTTGTACCCACAAACACACTGAACCTTTTAAAGAAAAAGATCTAGGAATAGTTTTGAACTTAAAATCAGATTCCAGTTTAAGGATATTTGTGGTTTTATGGGTCGGCAGCTATGGATTTGATTTAGCTCTAATTGGCTGTGGATGATAATGAGTGATCAGTTGCTATTATTAATATAGTTTAAGTTCAGCAAATCGAAAAACAGCTGATAATCACAGCTTAGCAACTGGACGTAGACATCGTATATTTGTCAAGCTTTGGATTTCTCCATTTGCCAAGAAAATGTATCTTGGAAACTACTTATACTTCTGATATAAAGACCTCTGAGGCTGGAGGCTCCAGAGCTGTTCAAATCAGTTTAAAAAGATAAACACAATATTTTAGCCATGTCCAAAACCCCTCCTTATAGTATTACCACATTACATACACTGTATTTACTGCCTGCTGTTTCATTTGAATGGCTGGTATTCATGTGTTATTGAACATATAATGTCCTCAAAACCCCCACAACGGAATAAAAATTAGTAGTGTCTCTGTACATTTCTTGCAAACACAGTGGATTTTATGGATGCAAAAATAACTGTGATTCTCAGTGATGCTGTAAAATGATGACAAATAAGAGCTGTAGTTTCAATTTACCACTCACCGGCTAAGCCATTATTTGATCATTCTGTTACTTTGTATGTTTGGATCTTTAAATAAAAACTGTTTCTCAGATTTTGAGGCTTTTATGAATTTACAGTATTGGAATTTCTACTCAGGTGCAAACTGAAACTGCACAGAAAGACATTTATATGGAAATGCACTCATTCATTCTGAAAACAGAATGCCAAACATGATTGCAGACAACTCCAAATTGATCCACTCGACAACAAATGATTTGTATGAGGTTAAATCAAGCCAGATCTTATCTCCAACGGAGAGTCATGTTTAATGCAGAGCACATAGCGCACACATATTGTAGAGGTCGGGTTTTCGAGGGGATGGAGCGCCACAGCTCTGAGGAACTTGTCATTCAGCTGGAGTTGTTTACCCTCAGCATTCTTAAAGTATGATTGGTTGGAAAAATCAAGGATTGCCAGGAGACTGATGTGAGTTATGGGATGTCTCACCTTTTGAAGTACTGCCTGCTGTCATCAGTTCAGTTGTGCAGGCCTGAACCCTCAGTGTGTGTGTGTGTGTGTGTGTGTGTGTGTGTGTGTGTGTGTGTGTGTGTGTGTGTGTGTGAGTGTGTGTGTGTGTGTGTGTGAGTGTGTGACTGTGTGTGTGTGTAGACCCTTCCAGCTAATTCACTGCTGTTTTTCTCTGCTTCTTAATGGAAAGGACAGGTGCTTTGAAGATGATAATGTTTTTACTGCGGAATCTCAGTGCCTATCAGACTATCAGGTTTTTGTGTATGGAAATAAATAAAAGGTCACAAATAGCGGTGTCACTTTTCATCGGTGTTCTGATTCATGAGGGTTGGTTGTACCATGCCAGGCGTTTTTATAACCTGCAAAAGAGGCCACATCACCTCCAAAATAAAAACACTGCTTATGACTTTGGTGTACCACCAATACCTAATTCAAAACACAAATGCATGCTGGCAGTGGTAACATAGTGTTCCCCAAAACATTAGGCCATGTTCCACTGAATTTGTGGACTTTTTTTTTTAGGGTGGCACGAATGTCTAAACATATTCCAGTGATGGGAACCTTTTTCTGGACCATTCACGAGGGAGGGAAAAGTAGAGGTACTGAAAAAAAAAGCTGACTGGTTAAACTGTGAGAGGACAACAACAACATGCAGCATTGTACCATGCCCCTCAATGTCCTCCCTGATTTTGGCCTATGAGTTAACATTACTACCATTTGTTGCTGTTCCTGTGCGCTCTGAGTTAACGCCGTGGTTAAAGCTTTTGGATCTGACACAAAAAGGCATCAAAGGAACAATTATGGGAAGATTACTGCAAAGGTTTGTGCCACCTGCCCCAAGTTCCTAGCCTAGCCACGCTAGACCCATGTTTCTGAAGGCACAAGGGTCTAGGCACGCTCGACAGGGAGGGAGGCGGGCTAAAAGGTTGTCTATCAAATCACTCTGCAGCAATTGGGTAGGTATACAACCAATCAGCGCAACGAATAGGCTCCTAGAGCGCCGGAAATCAGAGGATGCGGTCGTTCAGTGAAGCCTTATTTATACAGTCAATGGGTGAAGCTCAAGTATATTACAGACATGTTAACAGAAAGATTATTCAGAGTCGGTGCTAATGGAGCTCAACGACTGTTGTCGTTTTTGTTGTCGACCCTGGCAGAGAATTAAATTCGTTGCCGTGGGTTGTCTAGCGCGGCTAGGCTAGTTGTTTCCAGTTGTTTCTGTCAGAATCGTCGCGCCTCTGTCGTCACTTAGTTACGCCCGCCTTCTGACTCTACACTTCATGGTGATTCGTCGGCCAGTTTTAGGAGAATCCAGCCTCGAGCCTTATGGAGGGTAACTAGACCCACCCTGGCAGAGAATTAAATTCGTTGCTGTGGGTTGTCTAGCGCTGCTAGGCTACCAAGTTCCTTCAATGGAAAGCCACCTATTTAGAAGATTTCTGAAAATATTCACACTAATTTCATTCCTTACTCATAAGATGAGAGCGCTGACTTCAGTTTAATGTAGCGTGATTAGCTTAACTTTGCAATAAGACTGTGGACATGTAGAAGCAGTTAATCTGGTTCCATACAAAGTGAAAACAGCAATCTAAAGTCAACTAATTAATGTGCTGTATCTGTCCATAAAGAAATGTGTTTTCTGTTTTGAACAGCCACACTGGTGCCAAACCCACCAACCTGAGGAGTTAGTAGACATTTTTGAACAAACCGAGGCTCGTTGTTTTAACACTCTCTCGTCTTTAGGAAAAGCTGAGCAAACCACATCCTGATATTAGTTCCAGGGATTGTATTAATTCCTTTAAGGCACATCCATGAGAGTCAATCTGCTCAATTCACTATTAGAAAATAGCAAAAAAGTGCATTTCCCATAAAGCTGGTTCTTTAGACAAACTACATAATTTCCCCCTTTCAGCCTGTGAGGCAGGAGGCTTCGTTCACAAGTCAAAACAGGTTGTGTGATTTGTACGGCATGTTAGTATGGAAGCGTGGAAGCAATTTCCATCAACGTCAACTACATTCAAAATGCTCGAAGAAATACGAGCAGTGAGCAGTTTATTGGTGCACCAAGCTAATAACTAATGGAGCCTAATACAGTCATGGCACTGATAGATGTCGGTGCCACACTGACATACTGAGTATTTCTCGAACATGAAGGCAAAATGCAGCTTAATGATTTTACTTTTTTCCATTTTTTTTTCTCCTTCCCTGACAGTGAAAGCAGTCATGCACTGAAACAGAAGTCAGGCTTCAGAGAGGCACATATCCTGAACCTGATGAACTGAGAGGAGAGGGGCGGGAGGAAAATGAGAGGAGGGCAAAGAGAGGGAGAGTGCAAATGGGAAGTTTACAGTCCTGCTACACACACACACCTACTCCCACACACGCACACGTACAAACTCCCAGATCATACCTATATAAAGGTAAACACTTCAGCTTAAATGATCTCCTTACTCTGTCCTATAACAGGTTTCACGACGGGCTGCCTGGGAATTCATCCACTTCTGTTAAAGCAGACAGCTTCCTTGTAACAGGCTGTAATTGGCAGCTACACACACACACAGACACAGACACATACACTTGCACAAAATTGGCAACAGAAGCCCTAACAAATAACATCTGGACGTGATCGTCTACCTTTCCAATGGATAAAAGGAAAAGAGACCAGCACCACAACAACATCAGATCACCGACAAACCCTTCACTGTTGTTTCTTGGCACTTTTTTCTCAGCCACTACCAGGACTGCTCGTAACTTCTGGACAAAAAATGTCCCACTGAATGTGAAGGGGTAATTGCTGAATAGTAGGAGGAAGATGATGATGAAGAGACTTTGATACCCTGAAGGCTTCCTTCAGAGAAACAGCCCTTCAATCTCTGAGCGCTTTCTCTCAATTCGAGTTTGATATGTACGCTGCGTAGTTGCATTTGCGTCACGGCGGTGCAATTCGTATCTTCAAAGGGGCGATAAATTGTTTTATAATTTGATAGAAATGCGTCTGACCACATTGAGAGCAGTTATCGTGAGAGAGCTTTGCACGTCAAGTGTAAATTTAGCCAAATACGTCAATAAAAGAATGAAACACCTTGGGCATAGGCGGATGCAACGAGCAATAATACATCAGCAGTGCCTGAGTCACGGCTGCATGCCTGTCATACCTTGTAAACAACTACATGGTTACAAAACAAAAACTTTCATGTCCACATATCAGTGCTTTAAATGTGGTTTATGTGAGGATTTTTGGCTTGTCTCAGTCTCTCTGCTTACTTTCATCTGTCTTATTTTCTTTCCCCATATCGTTTTTTTTTAAATGCGTCTTTCCTTTTCCCATTTGTCTCAAATGAACTCCCAGCTCTAATGGACAATTCACACTGACTACATTTTAAGTGCTTCTGGAGTGTTTAGGCTGTCCATCAGGTGTTTGTCTCACGCAACAAATATAATTGTACGTCTACAAATGTGTCAGTTCACAACGACTTGCCTCAAATGTTTTACTTCCTTGCGTGCTCAGTGATCCCGATAGCGTGCCGTTCAAATCACGCAAACTTCTCACTTTTCTATGAACTTGGGGAATAAATTTGCAATGATCCATCAAGGCCCAGAGTTTCCCAGTGAACCTCTTCATATTAGTATGACCTCAAAAGAACAATGAATTTCTGCCTGTAAAAACATTTTTTGTATTTTGATTTGACTGATACTTCAGGCATTACATCTCTGATTAGTGAAGTTCATGGTGAAGACCAGCTGCTGTTCTTTCAGCACCCAAGAAGCTGTGCCGATAGAAGGTGAGGTCCATGGAGACAGTCAGTATGATGATCAGTTTGCTTCTTTTGTAAATATGAATTCTTGTTTCTTTTCACAACCAGTAACATTGTTTCCTCACTGTTAGGTAGTTAAGGAGAAATTCATTTCTACATCTCTGCATTACTTTCTTATGTGAAACATCACAGACACATTGCATCATTTTTCTATTTAATCTTCATTAATGATCAATTTCTGTTAAAAAAGAATAGATTATGGTTGACAAAATGATGCTTCTTTGCTTGAAATGGCATCTATTCTGTAGTGCATGTGCAAAAAAAAAAGTTTTTCAAGCTTTCATTTACATACTACTGCATTTTTCTGACCCACAGAACATGTACATTAATGTCCTTCTCACTAGAGACCAAATGTTTTTGGGTCAAATTAATCTTTTAAAGTTTGGCCACTACACAAAAATCATTCACATAGTTGACATAGCAAAGATCTATCCATCCAACCATTAGCTATGGCCGCTTTATCCTGTAGAAGATAAAGAGGAGGCATGAACGAGAGGAGAAGGACATTCTGGACAGGAACTTTGAGCCAGTCAATCACAGAAAGCAAACAAAGAAAAACACAATTATGTCTGGTCTCACTCACACTTATGGTCAATTTAGAACCAATATTCTGCATGTCTTTTCGACTGTGGGATGAAGTCAGAGCAGACACAGGAACTGCTCAGCTGACCAGCAGGTTAGAACCCTGAATCTTCTTGATGTGAGGTGACAGTCCTTTTTGCCACTTCCCCACTTTGCCACCCTCCATCCAAAATACACCAGATGTAAATATTTGCCAAGGTCATCACTGTCACTTAGCATGTTAGTGTGCACTATTTGCTAAGACTTGCCAAACACGATGATACACAGAGTGCAGAAAATACTGATAGGAACATCCATTGATCTGCACTTGATAAACATAGAAGCACTGTGCAAATAGAAGTGCTGACCTGACGCTAGGCATCGATAAAAAGTCAAAGGATCACTAAATTGCAATCCATCATCGGAAACAAAAATCTTCTTTAAGATTTTGCACTTGCTTGACTGACCTTTGCCATCCCACGAGCCACGGCACAACCATTGTTAAAAACACAAAAGTTTTCAAGTCACTGGTAATCATTTTAACATAGTATGCCTTTATCACTCATATGCGATACGAAAAATCCAAATTGGCCTCAAAACATTTGCAACTTACTTTCTTCTGGTGCTGTGAACTTGGACTTTTTCTTTTTTTATGTAAAATCGACAAATCCAGCAAACTTTCAAATTTTGCTTAAATTCTCAGTAAAAAAAACAAACAAAAACAAAACAAAAACCACTAAGTTAAATCCAGCAACAAAAAGGGTGCAAAGCAGCAGTTCACCATTCTCATGCACTGTGAGAACAACTGCGGCACTGCCCACAGTGAAAAGTGCCTCCGTTTAATCACTCAAGCAACTTCAGTCTGCTTTAATACAGAGAGAATAAACTGTAAGGCCATACTGCTGTGGAGATCAGGACTGGATGATGCTTGATGCTTAAATATGCAACAGTTCAGGCTCAGAATCCATTCAGACTGTGGCAAATAACATTCAAGACAAATGCAGTGGAAGGACTCACTTCTCCTAGACTACAAGCACAGTGCTCTCTGCTGTTCATCTGCATGTACTGTAAGCGATGTTTGCATAAAATGACATAAGGTTGTGCATGGCACTTACAAGAAGAATAACAAATCCACATGGAGAATGATATAAGCACAAATGGAGATGAACCAGACAGTACCTGGATACTATTACCAAAGTGTTTTTCATTTATTCCATGACCACATGCCAGAGAGACTGATTTACCAGCACAGTGTTTAGCCTCTGACATCTAAAATTATTATCTCTTTTATGATGATGCCTAAAAAGGCCCGTCTCCTTTCGAAAGGAAGTTTTAGCGAAAGTATGCCTTTGTAACCAGGATATGTAATGAACTCTTTTAGGATTGCCTTCTCTTGATTACAGTGGATGATGTTAAAAACAGGAGGGCAGTGTGAACCTGAACAGCCTGGCATAGTTAATGATCAGAGGAAGAAAGACATTAGCACAAAAAAGGAGGGTGTGCACATGTCTTAGATTGTTTCTCCTTCCAGATACCAAGCAGACAAATGAGACACCGGTGGGAAAACATTTCTCAGAGATGAGATATTGTCTCTTTCGCCACAGGGAGACACTGAGCACAGGGACAGAAATAATCACAAGGATATAGTTTACAGGGTTTGCTTCTTGAATCTTAAATTTGCAGCCATGATAAGGTTGCATGATTTCATACACCATCAAGTTTAGAAGTTTAGCTTGGACTGTTGCTAATTATCAAATTAGCTTTTGGGGTCTACAGATGGCATCAGGGAAGCAAGACAGAAATATAAAACTGCACAAATTAGGTTGTTTAATTAAGATCTCAGCTGGATGGTGAAGAATGGAGAATACAGAATGCAGCCATATTGGTTTTCTAAGCTCCGAGCAAGTGAATCGGCTGAGCTATTGTTATTATTATTGATAAAGACACTTGAAGGTGGGCATTGATGAAAGTTTGGTGCATCTGCAGTTCAGACTTCCTATTCTTCCTGATAGGAATTGGAATCTTTCCATTCATCATTTCATCCAGGGTGAGAAGATTTAGAATTAATAGATTTTTAATAGGTTTCCTCTAGTGATGCCTCCAACACCCATCTGTTTATGTGCTAAACATCAGTTCACTGGAACCAGCCTTTTTGAAACCCTTGGGTAGGGTTCAAGTTGGAACCTTATAAGAGTTGGTAAAAAGATATTGATGTTTATGTTGGCAAAGATGAAAAAAAACCTGGAGTGACCTTGATCTGAAAACCAACTAAAAATCATCTGAAAATCAAAGACTGATGATGAACTTTGCAGTTTATATCAAACCTGAAGCTTTTATCTTGGAGCCTGGAGTACAGAGAAATGATGACCACCTGAAGTGAGCTGGATCAAATGATTTGGGAAATTGCTGGATCTGATAAAACTCACTGCGTAGTGAGGGCAAACTGGGCCTCTTTTCGGAAGATCACCGAGTTTTTCCTTGATGGAAACTTTTCCTGCATATGTTGTGTGAAGTTGTACCTGAGAGCACTGTGTTCTTTCATTATGGTCACAAGCAGAGTGTGGACATCACTTGGCTGAGCTAGTCTTAAAAGTCACTGAAAGCTTCGTTGGTTAAGGTTTCTGAATCCGAGTTCTATTTACTTTCAGGTGGAATTATTCTGGATGCAACAAGAGGAAACCTGAAGGCAAACCCACTAGATCATGCATGAGGGGTTTTATATCTTCTCTGACCAGAAAATGTCCCTGGATTTGGCAGGTGGACGTAGAATTTGTGTAGTAAAAGGTAAAAATGGGTTGCTGCTATCTTTGCAACCAGGTGGCTGGTGTGGAGAATATTTTACCCATGAATGGAGTATTACACTTCACGTATCCGCACTAACACCATGTACTTTCCAAATTGCTCAGGATGACACAGGGGTTGCACTCAATGGAGTAAAGAGAAAGCAGGTGGGAAAGGTGAAGCGGTGGCAGCTCAGAGGAAGCGACTGGTGCTAAGAGGAAACTCAGCCTGGTTTAGATTTGGGGCAAAGCACACGCGTTCCGGTCTCCCCCGTTGTTGGTGTGTATGCATGTGTATGTGTGTGATGTAAATAGGTGAGTAATGTGTTTATTGATTGGATTCCGAGTTCCACTGACCCTTGAGCAAACCTTGCCCTAGCCGGGTGATCAAAGCTGTTACATCATTGGATCGCTCCCAGCTCAGGGGATGTTTGTTTTCACAGAGAGAACCGGTGCAGCCTAGTGGTGCCCTGACTTAAAGCAGACTTCCTATTTCGTGAAGCGTGCACACATCTGCTGGGGACCGTGCATATGCGTGAGCGTATGTGTGCGCTTACACTATGATCTCACCTTGTGTGCCTGAAGCTTGTTAAGGGAAAGATTACTGCACAAACAAGCTGTTGTCAGCTCCAGATCTCGCCGAGCCCTGGGTACGTTGATCATCAGCTGTATGTACCGTATGTAGACTTATCTAACATTACATAACCACGGGTGAGGAAGAAAAACACACAAATGCAACCGTGCAGCTGTCAATGAGTGTACGCTCGGTGTATAAACAACAGACTTTTAAGGATGTTTTGTAGTAAGCATCTGTTTCTGATGAGCCTCAAGAGAAAGTAAAGGGCAGATATTTGGTCTTTTATTTATTTCATTTATTTATTTTTTTCTGTTTCTTACACAGATGATCAGTCGTGTCTGTTCAGATATTTTTCCCGTAAATGGATGCTCTGTTTTTATCGTCCTTCTGGAATTTATCATGGAAACCATTTGGGGATTAACTTCAGGGAAGAAACAATATTTCAGATACTGAAGTAGCATCAAACGGTCTCCAAGAGCAGTGGTGCCAGTGCAAAACAAATGATTAACATCGATGATAACATGTAAATCCCCGTGTCAACTACTGATTAATGCTTTATAAAAGATTCAGCCTCTGTTTTGTACTATACAGAAATTTACTTTTACTTTTCCTACTCCTCTATAAAAGATGATGTGGGTGGTGGAGGGGTTGGGGAAAGACAGACAGAGGTAAGAGGAAAAAAAAACATTAGAAAAACAGAAACTATCCTTGGATGTAATATAATTACTATCTCCCCATCGATCGCATTTTCATAATCCCACATTTGGCCCTGAGTTTACAACATCATGCTCTTTTGACTGTCTCACTTCTAAGAGAGAAAGTTAGACATCAAAACTTGAAAACAGGGGGAGTAAGTAAAAGAAGACACTAATAAAAACGGCAGAATTAACGAACCACCGAAACATAGCAGATTTATCTGTCTGAGGAAGGCTGATAAAGGCAGACGGCATTAAAATCTCCCTGTCGATGACATTCAGCAAAACCATCCAAACCAGCGAGACACTTACTTATTAAAACATCTTCCGCTGATATACGTCCACAACTGCAGAAAACAAGTCCGTATATTCTCGTTGATGGATTTCTCTTGCGACTTATCTAGAACGGGTATTTCATTTGATCTATATTAGCACATTATACACTTACATCTCTGCCTGTTAAAGCATCATTAAAGATGGTGAAAAGCCACTGCAATGCATCCATCATAACTCCTAATTTATTGTTCTGTAAAACCTAATGCAGTAAATTTCGCCTGCACCCAGGGAGCTGGGGTTTCTACCATTCCTTTGTCATACAACGCTGTGATAAAAACCACTTTAATGACCTTAGTGCTCTTACCACACACTACATAGTATGACTTAAACAAGATATGGTTTGCCTAAAATGTTTTGATGCTACGCTGACTGTATATTCTGTAGATTTTTCATGCAACAAATTCAGTTTGACCTGTGTTTTACCCTGATGCCTTTTTGAAAATAAAGTAATGATAAAGAGAAAACAAAAACAAGAAAAATGAGGGAAGGACGGAACATGTGGTTTAAAAAAAAGACAAGACGGAGGAGGCCAAAGAAGGGGGCTGTCTATGAAAAGAGCCTAGCAAAAGAGGGAAGGAGAAGAAAAAAAAGAAGGTGGTTAAAGAAAAGATTAAAAGAGAAGCGATAAGAATTTCAGAGCGAGAAATGCAATGGAAGAGGAGGAACAGGAGATGAGAGGAAAGATGAGGGAGTGGTGAAGGAAAAGTGAAAAAGATGAGAGGAGAGGCAGCCAAGGAGAGATCTGTGGAGAACTGAACATCAGCTCATGTGAGACTGATTCTCTGAGATGACAGAAGACTGACAGCTGAAATCAAAACCACACTGTACAAGTGGGCTCTCCAGATCTTTCCATCTTTTTTCAGCCCCTTTCCTGTCTTTCAGTTTCCTCCTCTCTTCCCCTGCACCTCTCCTCTGCTCTCCTTGGTGGTCTTTTTCTTCCTCTCCTCTCTCCTGTGACTCAACACAACATCTATACCCAGCCACCTTCACCAATGTGTTCCCATCAGGGTCTGTTCTCCCAAGTAATCAATCATCCGCTAAAGACGAGATGCGTAAGCGCCGAAGCTTTGATAAAACTCTGCTGCATTGTGTTTTTCTATTCTTTCTTAACACAACTGAGCCACACCAACCGGAGCTGGATCGCTTTCACTCGGCGTAATTAGAGCTGTGCTGGGCAATTTCACACGTCGGGGAGTCCAAATGGCAGCGAGGGGGAGCTGTTAAAAGTTTTGACAACTTCAACACCCAAGAGTTATGGAATGTGATCTCGGTAAACTGTGTAATCCTCAGACCTATACGTTATCTTCTTGGAGCGTGACAGGTGTGAAGAAGGTGATGGGGTTCGTGTATATTAGAGAGTCGAGCTTTTTTCTGGACAGATTCTTCTGTTTCTTGCTTTGAGTTTGGCTCTTGAGATTCAGTAATGGATGGAAATGTTTGGATCGCTCACAGCAAACTCTCATTTGCATTAAAGAGAGTGCATATAAATCTTTTCTGTTTGCGACCCAGGCACTCTGATCCATAACTAAACTGCTAGTAACAGCTGATACTGATGTGATTTACGTATTGGTTAACTGGTTCTAAAGTTTCATATGTTAAAACCTCCTGGGGTTTCTACCAGCTGATCTTTCACTGATATACATCCACAATTGTTGAAAACTAGTCTGTTTTTATTTTTTGATGGATTTCTCCTGTCACTTATTAATTTAAAGGGGCTGCTTTAAACTCTGTACAAGATTAGTTCAGTCCTGTGACAAGTATAGTCTTCTTTAGGCAGCATAGGTGGTGACTGACACGTTCTCCCTTCACTCTGTTTGTCATACGTACAACTGTGTTTGTTCTATGCAAACCTGGAGGCCGTGCCTGATGGGCAAGTTTGTGACACCAGCTGTCATACAAACTACATTCTGACATCTATAATTCCAACTGGTAGACAAACTGCTACCTCTATACCAAAGAAACTGCTGGGGGGGGGCTGCTGATAATATGTACTGAAATTATTTGCTTCCCAGAGTGCCCAAAACATGAGTCCACAAACTGTACAAAGACCATGATATCCCATCTATATTTGGGAAGGATAACAAACTATACAGTTCCCATTAAATGAAGAAGCAGCTTTAATTTTGGTAAACCAAGATTCTCCCTACACTGCAACCAGTAGCACAACAACAAACATCTCTGTATGGTCACAAGGTCAAAACAGCAGTCTGGCACTTTAAGCAATGCAGAGTAGATGTGATTCAGGTGCAGTTGTTTTGTCTCGATGCTAATCTCTTACATACTTGTTCGAACTTCATTATAGAAATGTACTCCAAGAATGGTCCAGCATTGTATGATAGTGGAGGATGATTACATCCAACTTTCCTTTATAACATACAAGTCTCAACTAAATCAGTTTTTTGCTGGGTGAAAAACTGCACTGAAGTATTTACTCCAACAGAGATTAACTTTTGAGTCACACAAAACTAAACCTTATAGATTTCTTACATATACCCATGAATAAAAAGACATGATGCATGCGTTTCATACAGATAAAGTTCCATCATTTATTATCACAATGAAGGTCCAGCATACCTAAAATGACACATTTTCATGTTCATGTAACTGCTGACCATAGAATAACAATCACAGCCAGCATTCTAAGGCACACATTAAAGTTCACATTACACATAAAGGGTATCCTCAAAGACTGCTCAAGTAGTGTAAGAAAAGTAGTTGTGAACTCAGCTATTTTATTTGAGCACTGTCTTGCATTTCTTGAAGCAGGGAGAAAACAAAATTGGACTCCAGGCAACAAGCAAGTAAAGTCTGATAAATTCATTTTCTGCTTTAAATTTAAAGTGATAGATTATACCTCTTGGGCAACTGGAGTTTGTTTTGAAGCACTTAATGAAGATACTGGATTCTGTTTTTGCAATGAGAACATTATATCTTTGCAACCATTTAATAGTCTAGCAAGGCAAGTTATTAGCAATGGAACTGGCAGGAAAAAAAACTTTAAGAAATTATCCCTGTGTGGAGCTGAACGCACAGCAAATTTTCTTGTGTAAGAAAGCAATCTCTATTAGTGTAATGAAGATGTCTGACATTACAGCATGGAAATGCGTTGTCTTGTTTAGACAGTGCACCAGAAACAGTAAACTGGCAAATCTCAGCATGACCGTAGCAATCCAATCATGAGTGGAATATTCCTGTGCCACAGTTTCTATGTTTCTTTCCCAGCACCAGTGCTACTTTCCATAAAAAACATTGCCACAAGTTCCATGGTAGATCCAGTATGAGGTTAGATATAAGACCATGTGGTGTAAGACTGCTTATCTGATTGGAATATCGACGTCTCTGCTATATATCAACCACTGACTGATAACAATTAAGAGGTTTCAGCAGGAATGACTGAATCTATACTTAAAATTGCAGCACTTCTTGTCGTGTCACACAGAAAAGATGTTGCTTTCAATAGGACTGATCACGATTAACTCTTTCCAACTCTAAACTCTGATGTGGTACCAAAATCCTATTCTGATGCTTGACTGGTCGACTTTGTGGCTCCAATATGAAGTCAGTGTGAACCTTAAGTCTAAGTAAACATTATGTCAAGCCACTACAGCTCGAGAATGTTCCCTCAACCACAGAAAGTCATGCCGGATACTCAAGCATCCACTGCTTTCATCTTGTATGTTTATCGCTCTGACAGCACAGATTAAGGGATGGGACAAACAGTTGCTTTGTAAGGCTATGGAACACAGCGGTAATGGTGAGCTGACACACACGATTTAGTCAAACGGCACAGGAAGAAATTATGCTCCAAAATTCCAAAGCAGAAAGGTCACATTTGCCATAAAGTAATATTTCATTGTGGCTTGTCAAAATGCTCTCCTGCATTCTGGCTTCAATGGTGGTCCTGCAGTCAGAATTAATTAGTAAAAATGCTCTAGTGTCACTGCATTATTTACTTGTCAACAAAATAAAAGAACAGACGCAAGACATACAGATGGGAAATTAAAGGAAAAACCAACATATCGAGTTTTCATAAGGTGTTGTTCCACCACAACAGCTTCGAAGCACCTTGGCGTGGATTCTGTAAGTGGTTGAGACTTTACTGGAAGGATGGAACCATTTTCGTCCAAAATATATTCCGTTTGAGAACGAGTTGGGTTGAGATCTGGTGACTGTGAAGGCCATATCATATGATTCACATCGTTTTTAGACAGGATTATTCAAAAAGAACGAACCGATTTCAGAATGCAACATTTCAATAAGGAAAAGCGATAGAAAACTCCAGCCAAGTCACAAGTATTCTACTCACAATCAACTCTTATTTGATGTTTAAGGTCATCAAATGACATCAAATAACAACAGCGATCAACTCAGTGGATCGTGACATGTTGATACACATCTGAGAGGAATTCTCTTTTCACATTGATGTTGCCCGTGTTACAGGTGGTGGCCACATTGAACATTTGCAAGACAGGAAATAAAAGTTAATTACAAATACTAAAAACTATAACTGAGGGAAAGCAGACCAAACCCTGAGGAGAGTCCTGCTGTCAATAACAACAAAGGTAAACGTTCCATAATACAGGCTTTGGGACATTTTCTAAGTTAACTTTTTTCATTATTACCTGTCCATTGGATTATGTGTGCTAGTATGAAGATGAATTTTGGCTGAAAGTATGTTGAATCAGAAACAAAGATCATACCTTATCTCACTGATCTCATCCTGTTGCCATGGATACTAATATGCTGCCACAACACCACAACAACATCCAGTCTTCTGGGAAGGCTTTTCACAACATGTTTTTGTAACTTGGCTACAATGCAGGAACCTTTTTTTTTTTCACAGCAGTTTAACAAAGAGGTTCCAATAACCGGGAATAAGCAAGTCATCCATTTTGATTCAGAAAGGTGTTACCAATACTGGAAATAATAAAAATGTCTCTACATACTGGAGTTATTTCACAGCTTAGATTTGTACAACCTCTGCACACCCCGGACTTTTTTTTTACACTACTCTGCACATCAGCTCTACAAAGATAGCTCACAGGTCTGAATGTGCCTTTCAGTAACTTGCTTTTCTGTACAACATTTTTAAAATCTCACTGCATTTGTTTTATTGATCAAGTCTGCTTTATTTTCCTCTCAATCTCCCAACATTTTTCTTTCTGCAGTTGTCTCCTCTCTGCTCAGTGTAAACACAATCTGAAATTGAGCTGAAAAGTCCCCGTATTTTTGGCACTTTTTTGGCACGCAGCTGAAACACTCATGGCTTCTCAGCAAAGAATATTTTGTCACTTACAGACTCTGGATAGAACAAATGTTTGTTGAGGGGGGATTTTTAAAAATTGGACTTGATTGTGTGTCCTCAAAATCAAAACCAAACAAAATAAAGCAGCGTTCAGTTATTATTCACCTCATCCATGGAACAAACTTCCTGAATACGTGAGGTCTGTTGAAGCGGTGAACTCACTTAAACCGGTCCTGAAAAAAATATTATTTACTACAGCTTTCTCTGATTAATATTCCTAGTTCCTAATTATTCATTTTTGTATATTAAAATGCAATGGCTTTATTTCAATGATTTTTAACATCTGTGTTAATGTAATGCTTCAACTTTAATGTCTTAATAGCTTGCATTTAGTCTGTGATTTTAATGTAATTTCAGTGTTCCTTTCTAAATGCATCTCTATGCCTCTGTAAAGCCCTGAATAGTGCTACACAAATAAACTTGCCTTGCCTTGTTGAATAAAGTGATTTTGATGAAATGTGATTTTAAGTTTCGATTCTAATAGTATCAGTGTGCCATTTTGGTCATTTTTAAAAGATAACATGCTTTCAACCTGTAAACTGTTATACAGCGGAAAACGTTCCCAGTAAGATGCATTCTTCAGCTTGAAATAAGTTTCTTGAGTTGATGTGCAGAGTAGTGTGAAAAAGCTAGCTTGAAGAGGTTGTAAAAATTGAAGTAGTAAAGTATCTAGAATATGTAGAGCCACCATTTCTTTTCCATTGACATTCATGTTCTGTGAAACACTACAACAGCTGGCTACCCCAGGGATACAGAAGTGCTGCCATTGTCCTAATCTAATCTCATTTTTAGTGTTGTGTGGGTCATAGCTTAACATACAATAGAGAAATATCTATACCATGTAATTAATGCAGCAAATTCTGGTAGCTATAATCATAAACATTGCTTCCTGATCCAGGCAGGATCTTAAAGCTTAATGGACAAAACGCATCTGCACCATGAAGAAGCACAGAAAAAACTCCTGATCAAGCTTCGTAATGATTAAAGAATCATGGAAAATATCCTGCAACGTGTACTTGTAATACAAAGAGCAGGAGAGTGAGAGATAAGCATTTCTTCCTCCTGTAATTGGAATGTATAGAGAGTGCACAAATTTGGCTGATGTTGTTGTATATTTAGTCCTTCCTAATGAAGATAAATGGGTGGAAAATGTTTTTCAGCCTGCAGCGGAACACCTGAAACATCGACTAACATAAATAAATGGAATAAGTTATGGTACAACTTTTTTGGAAGTAAATATATTCCCTTAGATGAACCATTAGTGCTGAACCTATAGCTCCTGCGCACCGTAATACGACTAATAAAGAAAATGCTCTGCTGCTCTGCTCTCCTTCCTGAACCCACTGTATTGATTAATGATCCTCACCGTTCTGACAAATACAGTTTATTCTCTCATTAAGCTACAACAAACTTTGCTACTCACAGGGAACTGTAGCAGTCGCTGTTATGGATTGGGTCATTACTGCTAAAATAAACTGCCCCTCTTTCGCCAGCTTGTGCTCATAGAGGAGCAGCCAAATAAGCTGGGCTCTCTGTCACTGACAACAGAGATACACTCTCTCCTGCTGCTCCTGTGGCTGCTGATATGACTTCCTCCTTTTAGTGAAAACATGAGGGAAAACGGGTAAATCACTGAATCTGTATAGATGGAATTGAGGGAAAATCAGAAACCTGTTGAAGAACTGAAAGAGCTGCTGCACTAAAAGGCAAGTAACTCAAACTGTAAGGTTTTAAACACGCTTGCTCTGAATCGTATCTAGTATTTGTATGTCATGCTGTCTGGCTAATTTGTTGTAATGAATCTCCAGACCTTTTTGTGCCACAATGAAAGCCATTACAGTAGTTTTTAACAGATCACTATGTATGAACTGGAGAATGTCAGGGAATCAGATGAATCAACAAACAACTTCAGAAATGCTGAAGATGTCCATTATTATTACTGTTGTATGACATCTAGTGGTGGCCTTGAAAATTACAACAACAAAAAAAAAAAGAAAGAAAATTACAACGTGATGTGGTCTATATGAAGCGAGTCGTTTAAACCTCGGTGCAGACAGAGGGCTTGGTAGGACAATGTATCTGTTGATTATTAATGTTTACAGAACTCAGAACGTTTGATTCGGGTATTTTTTAGTAATTTAGTATTTATTATTCAGCTTTCTGTTGTAGCTGTAGACGACATTCTTATTTTAAACGATGAAAATTCACAAAATTTGCATACTTTTGAGCTCTTTCAAGGACAACAGTGACATTCTGAGTGGACACTACATTGCATTTTGGTGTAAAGTGTATACTTAAGCCCCTTTCTGATGCACGCTCCTTTTGTTAATCGAACGACATCTTAACATGCCAGTTTCATGTCTAAATGAGCATCCTGGTTACTTTTCCGTAAAAGTCATGACAGCCCTAAGTGGGATGTAGAAACATTTCTTACACCACATACAACTGAAATGCACACCGTGGCTTTAACAGATAAGCCAGTGAAGTGATACGGAAGGCTTTTTCCACATTTTTGCACCAATATTAAAAACATCACAGAAAGAAAAAGACGCAGCTGCTTGGTAAAATCACAAAACACCTTAGGCGTTCACTTTTTGCAGGACGATTTGACAGTGAAATGTACATGAAGAAGAAATTGTGTTGAAATGAAAACAGGCTGTAAAAGGTCAGAATAATGGCAATCGACAAAAACAAATGTATAAATGCTGAAAAAACATTAACAAGGTAACAAATTTGGTTTGTTGCTGCCAGCTGTTTGCACGAGTCTTTTCTTTATTAAGCACCTGCTGCATCAAACAGCAGCACGACCTGTATGACTGCATGCATTTATGCGCATGGAAAAACAGTGATGACTTAATTAGTTATATTTAGAAATGATCCCAGACATGGTGACAGAAACTTGCTATGAGCTTATACATAGTTTTCTGTTTTTTATGAATTATACACCACTTTATATACTGAGCAATTCATATGAATGAAAAATGTCATCCCCTTTGTGGGTTTGTTGTAGATGAACGTTAATGTAAAAACGATTAATGTTCTTAACAGACTCATGATGCCAGCAGTGTTTTTAAATCCCTGTCTGAAAAAGCCTTTACAGTTTGATGAAATCCCTTGTCTTACACCTCTGGACTGAGATTTCCTCTAACACCGTAAAACCAATTAGATTGTTTTAGCCACATGGTGCTGATAAATTGGTTCACTTATGCTTTGAGCCAACAAAAATAACGAACACTGGCCAGCAGCTGCCCATGCAAACCAAAGCCAACTGACCCACTCATTACCCATCGCAAAGTGGTTCATGGCCAACATATTACCAGACCCTCTTGGTGCTTCAGTAACTATTGAACAAACAAGGTTTAAGTTGTATTTGGAAGGAGCGAAGTACACTAATCCACCTGTGAGTGCCAGCAGGTGGATGGTAAAGCTTTGTAACCATAAGAGCATATCGGGGGAGGCAAGAATAAGCATCTTCATGATACCTGAAGGTTTTTCCTATCACTGGTTGCCTGGCAACATTAATATTGCATTCCACTATTTCCCAACTGTTTGGCTGTGTTAGTTGTCTGAGACCAAACTCTTGATGCAAACAGCTCTGGACTGACGTACCTGTCTCAACTTTAGAGTGGTCGGTCCTCTCTGTCACCTTCTCCTGGCTGATGAGATAATCAACAATCCTGACACCGATTGGCGGCTCGGTGTGGTTCCACTCCATGATGACCAATGAGCTGCTGGGCTCGTAGGTGTAAGACAGTTTCAGCCTGACAACAGAGTGAAAGAGATGTAAAACCACAGCGCTGTGTGAAAGACGCTGTCAGCAACCTGGGCTCATTACTGTAATTGACAGCTGACATTATCACTCCGTGTTCCGCAAAACTGCAATCCAATGAAAACATATTCTGCAAAGCCACAAACACTTCTGTTGACAGGAAGCATGGTCATTTATCCCGCAATGTCTGACCAAATCTACAGCTATGTAGCACAGAGGAGCCTGTGTACAGAGGGTTTTATGCCTACCGATCAATATACAGCAGCTCATTTAATTGATTAGCGCACCCAAACTGGACAGCAGAAATAAACCATTGACTGCTGTGGTGTTGCAATAAAATGCAGCGTGCACGTGGATCCTGATAGTGTATTACTGGGCCGCTGTAGCAGGAGATAGATTTGTGCCAGTAAAATGATGGATGGTATTTGCAGTAATCCATCTGAGGGGGCTGAACTGAGAGAAGGTAATATTATTTTACTAACACAGGCTGAGGGAGTGGAGCACAGGTGGGCAGTCCGTCTGTGCCAAAAGCGCTGGAATCACAGCGACACCAGTCATCGATAACGTCGCCTTTGCCTGAGCACCACAGCATGCTCATCATCGCCTCCTGAAGAGCCTACGAGAAGAGATGAGAGGACGGGAAAAAAGCAAATATTAAAGCCTGCAATTTTTAATTGAAGACCTCATGTGGACAATTCTCAGTACAGTTTTCAATTAGGGTGAGCCTACCAGTTTTATGCTTATTAGACTGATGAAAGTGCAGAAATGACACGCAATCCGAGGAGAGAGATGGTGAATGAACGACGACAAATCTAACTCATCAGATGGGAATATGTGACTTTAGTTTTTGCACCTTATCCCATCAGAGCAGCATTTTACAGTTTTTTTATTTGCCATTACATTTGAAAGTTTTCAGTTTACAAAAAACAAAACTATACAGATCAGCGAGGGGCAAGACTAGAAGGCTCAAATCAGGTTGTGACATTGAGATCCAAAGATCCAAAATGTGATCATGTGTAGTCAAACTCTGTAAACAGATGCAAGTGCAACATGATGGCTACTGACTGTAACTACGGTAAAAAACGACCATCATATCAAATGTGAACTTATTTCCTCACAAAGCAATATCAGTTATGGGTAAACATGATTCAAAAAATATTACAATTCAGAGTTAAGTTGAATATTGTGTAAACTGAAAAACAGATATTTCCAAGTGCAATCTAATTTTGTACTAATTCATTATTTGTTGATTCTGGTATTATTTTGTTTTCAGGAATTTCAAGTAAACATTCTTTTCCTATAACTGTCAATTTCTATAGGTCGTTCAGGAATGTGAAATCGAGCCAAACTTCATCTGTTTTCCCTTGCTGATGCTGATATCATTTAGAAATACACTATACAGTATATACTGTAACTTGTAACTGCCAAAGACACCTTGGAGTTCTGATAAACAGGTAAAACCTCCTCAGATCTTTCTGTTTTCTCACCCTCTTGCTCTGTAAACTCAAAAACTGTTACATTCATGCTTTTTCTCCCACACACTGCACGTCCTGATCATGCTCTGACTGCATGTCAGTGTTATGTATGACACACTACTTTAGCATTATCTTGTGTAATATAACAGAATCTGTGTTTGTGTAATCATCATAACCATGGCTGTGATAGTGTGTGATACTTTAAATTAGGACCAATGGCAAACATGAACTCAATAAATAGTGCCATCTATTAAAAATGCATAGAAAATACATGGTGCTTATGACTCTGGTTCCCTCTCACCCCTGTAAACCCAACAACATGTGACAAAAAGAATATATCTGGGGTATCTGGGTATCCCAGTCAGTGGAATTAAGGTTCAGTTAAGGGCAGTGGTGGTGCAACAGTTAAGTCTCTGGAGTACTATTCAGAAGGACAGTAGTTTTAGCCCCGATGCAGCCACTGTTAGGCCCTTGATTACCATATATTTACAGTAGATACATATCAAATTATCACTTCATTGTACAGTAGATAGTAGAAGTGATACTGGTGAATGCAAGGCCTACATGAGTGACTGCACAGGTAACCTCCAAGCAACCTCTGTCAATAACAGCAGCTGCATCTGACTGAGCTCGAGGATGAAAGACTGACACCCCAGGAGGGTGGACACAGCACTGTATCGACCCCTTTCTTCCTGCTGGAAGAGTAGAAGTGGAATTGACATCCTGTATTGATGGAGTCAGATAAGTCGCAGCTCAGTACGGCAGTTTGTGTGCTTCCAGCAGAGGAAGGCGTGATAGCCTACAAGAGAAAGATTTCCCTTATAAAGTTCTCTGCTTCCGCGACCCTGTTTCATAATGAGGCCACGAGGCTGTCAGGCCTGATGGATCATCCACGCACTGTCACAAACACACTGAAGGCTTCATTGTAGGATGCCAGCTAACATACTGACCGTGTTTTCATGATCACACAGCCTTGCCTGGATTCAGCTGAATACTATTTGCTGCTGTCCTCGTGTAGCGTGGATGAAAAAGGTGGAAGAGTTTTTCCACATCAAAGTGAAATTACTTTTATTTTACTGAACAAAGGATGACAAGGGCATCGGACAGTAAACGCGCTCTTTAATCATATGCAGGAAGACTAAGTGTGATGATCCATTTCAGGAAGATGAGAGAGGATGCGGCAACCAATTTAGAGGGTATAATGGAAAAATGATGTAATGGGTGCTGCAAGAAATTGGTGTTTTCAGACATAAGGACAAACACAAACAGCCCACTGTACACACCTGGTAGGTCTCGTTGTTGGATACCAATTCGTAGATGGGTGCAGCCTTGGTGATCTGAAGCAGAACGGGCTCGGACTGCTGCCGGCCTTGTGCCGCCCTCGGACTCATGTGGCAGAGGTGGCAGGAGCGAGGACACTGTCCCTGGCTCGTGCAGTCCATGCGAACGCCGGCCGCCATGCGTTTAGCGCCAGTGTCCAGAAGGCTGGCGATGTATGCAGGGAAAGTCAGCGTCCTGGGCTCCTTGTCGCGCTCCTCGGACTCCTCTGAAGGTGAATTACCTGGATATACAGAAAGGAAATGGGAAAATGCTTAACCACTACTTGGCTGGTGAAACTCTAAATGCGCTATGCAGTCAGAAAGGATCTTATTTCATTCATATTTTTATTGAACATAGTCATATATGTATTTCTATTACTAGATGGATGTTGAGGTCACATGTTTCCCGCAGTGAGATAAGAGACTGAAAAAAGCTGAAATGAGAGAATATTTTTTCTCCTTTAGCAGCAAAACTACAAAGCATTAAGTGTTCCCACATTCCCATATCTCCCTTCTGGAGACTTTATAGCTTTTCTGCATCACAGACAGAATACATGAAGGAGAGTAAATATTTGGGCCATAGCTACAACAAGAGCTCTATGTTTCCTCCAGCAAGACTGATTATACCTGTGCTGAACATTGAAATGTTTACATCATATTAATGTGACTGTTGCTGTTATAGGTTTTATTGACTTTTTTTTGTTGTTGCTCAGCTCAGGTTATTGAGTTTGACAAAACTCCTCAAACAACATCAACAGAGAAAGATACAGTGCAAACAAGTAGGGCAAGATAAACCTGGGTCTGCTTTTACTTTTTCTCACAATATCAATACAGTAGAACACACATCTAGAATGGAACACTGTTCCTCTACAACACTTACACTTGTAGAAAAACAATGAATCATATCAAAGGGAATGTCAAACTCCAACACACAGTCTGTACAGAGGCTGCTTGAGATGCAATAGCTTTGTGAAGGATCAGGTATTTGATGCCTGACCACAACTTAACACGTTTGCTTCTAAATATAGTGTAAAGGTTAGCAAATTTCCAGAAAATTGGCAAAAAAGGGAAATAATGATAATTAATTTTCAAAAGAGAAGACGAGGGTGCAACGACATGACACAAAAGAGCTCCAGTCAAACCACAAATGATAGAATGATATGGAATGGATGAAATATAATATTTATGCTTGTTTCATGTATTTATCAGAACAAGGTTACAGTCTTCTCATCACTCTCCACTAATCTACTGTTTTGTTCTAATGCGGTTTATTTTCTTAATATATACACAAAATGTTGTCTTAAAGTTTTCCAACAGTTTCCCCAGTTAGCACACTGACAAAAAAAACAGACCGTCAACTACAGCGTCAAACTCAACATGCATCTGCATATTTTGGTCTCCTAAAGCAAATTACACAATCTTATAATCTAGTAAAATTCAGAGATAAGCTCTTTTTTATGATATTTTTTGAAAGCCTTTCAACAGCATCTACTGAAAATGTGTGATTCTGTAACTGTAGAGACTAACATGTCAGATGTAAGAGCAATTTTTTTGTTTTTGTTATTAAACAGGTCAAAAATGTACCATTAGCAACTTCAGCCCGCTAAGACATTCCTTAATGCTGCTATCTATCTTTTAGGGAAACAAATTTGTGTTTTTTACATCAGAAAAAAACCCCAAAAACATTAGGACCTAGGATAGAACCTTGTGGGACACCGCAAAAGGGATCTGACAGTAAAAAATAGACTAGTACCCTCATTGTTCACTAACAGAACATTAGGACCCATAGAATATTGTCGAAAGCTTGCAGTACTATGATAAAATTATGTAATAGCAAAAAAACAAGAAGTTGGTGCCATCTAGATACTTGTTAAATCAGCCTCCAGCTGCATATCATGAGATATTAAACAGCTTATCAATCAGAGAAATAGTTGTGGGGGCATGGACATGACTGTGGTGTACAAGTGAGACCAACTAAGTTATTGCCTCAAGGTGAAATGTTGCCGATTTTAGATTTAAGGGAGGATGCTTCCATTGCTTTTACACTTTATGATGAGTAGTACATACTCATTACTTACTAATGATCAGCACAAACACCACACTGTCCAAGGAATGACTGCGGTAATATATTAAAACAGTTTTTTTTTTATTTTGAAAAAAAAAATGTTTTCACACATTACTGCAGAGTTTGCTCAATTTAAATTTCATGCTATGCAAATATGTGAATCAATTACTCCCCATTAAATTCTATTTTGTCTCAGACGGTGTGGGATTTCACTTTCAATGGAAGCAAGAGAGCAGTGAGCGAGGAGACTATTTGGATGTGAGCGAACACAGGCAATTTAAAAGCTCAAGCACCAATTAGGGAATAGGCTTGTTGTGCAAGTCTGCTCTGATGGAACACAACTCATTTTACGAGCCATGGCACGATGGGAAAAAGTCTGCATGTAAGCTCAGGGACCAACACACATGCACAAGGTTGAAGGCAAAGAAACTTTGTGAGTGTATAATATGAATAATTCTTCTGCATCAGTGTTTACTTCGTATTTCACCATTCCTTTAAAATAATATACCAACAACATGCCTCTGACTTAGATGATAACAATACAACTGGAGAAGTCGCTGTTACAAAATCACAATGTCTATGTTTAAATGTGTGTGCATATACACACTTATGTGTGTGTGGACCTAAACATGGGTCATTTGTCATGTTAAACAAATTGAGAATGTGCACGCTATAATAACAGTGTTCAGTGTATTGCTGTTGTGTGGGTGTGTTGGCAAATATCACATAGTTAATTACGCTTTTTCTCCTACGCTTCTCATAAATATGTCTGCACTTAGTTTTTTTTTTTTACATCATGTGAATCATTAAATTTCACAAATTCCCAAGTGATGCAATGATGGGCACGTCTCATTAACGCTAATTTAGCTGAATAAAGGTTAATAAAGTATCTGCAGACTCAAGACGGAGAAACCCATGAAAATACAAACTAACTTTTTGAGATTCTAAAGCATTTGTTTCTTGGTAAATGTTAACCCTCTGAACACCAAAACCAGCCGGTGGTTTTGAAATGCATTTAAGCTTTTAAAAAAATCACTAAAAATACAATTTATCATAACCAGAAATGGTAAAAATGGAAAAAAAATCTATGGATTCTCAGCCTTCTGGCAGTTCTTGAAACACGACTGTGCGTGTAAAGTAAAAAATTGCACTATTTCATCAGAATCACTTTTTTCTACATGTCTCATTTAAACATTCATTTAAAATAATCCTTTTGTACTAAACAATTTCTGTAAAAAGTAAAAAATTCTGCACTTCATGGGGAAAATGGAAAGCCATGACTGACTTATGTGCCACCAACAATCACATGACAAAAATTCTGGGACTTTTCAGTTGAACCTGGCAGAACGACAGGCTGTGCTTAAACAGAGCAGAGGGAACATGAGTACAGAAACAAAGTCAAACAAGTAGTAAAATATGTGTAGCATGAAGAAGCACCATTTTTCTTTCAGTATTAGTGAGACCTGAGGACATGTATAAAACTAACTAATTAAAGTTTTCTACAACTTTGATATACAGTAGAAAGGATGTTTTTATCTTCTCCCTTAGCTGTGGTTTTGTTGAAAAAAGGCAATGAAAATCCTCAAGGTTAATTTAATACAATTTTAAAAAATCATAAAAAAGTTTTTATATTTGATGCTACCCCTGGAGGTTACATATGTCTGTTTTCCACATTCCACTCAAAAAAGCTTTAAAGTGGCTATAACCAATATTTGAACAATGTGTCAAAGGAAATTACAAAAACAGTGTGACAATGTGGGTACTGGCCTGCAAAATTACTGCTTTGGCTTCTGCTGTAATAGCATTGCCTTCAGCCACAACAGGCTCAGTGGAAAAGCACAGAAACCTCACCTGCTTGCAGATAGACGAAATTAGCTTCTAGCGCTCGAACCTAGTGGAGCATTTGGAAGCAACAAAGAGTCAGATAAGTCCCTCAGCAGTTACTAGAGGGCAAAAGCATGGTTAAAACTGAGTAAATATTGGACTTATATTGCCAGGGGAGCAGATACACAAGTCTAAATGAATATTATTACTCTATACATGCTGAATGTATAAATAACAGACTGGACAGATGCAGCCTCTGGTTCTGAAACATGTAAAAGTACCTTAAACCTGTATTCTTTTTCACGACAGCAGACGGTGACTACAGTTGCAAAAAGAAGTCAGATTGTACACAGATCTATGAGAAAATGATCCTACTCCTCAGCTGTAAACATTTTCCTAATGAGTTAATGCTCTTAAATAATAGTTTCAACAGCATGATTGTCCACTTTGTAAGTTACGGCTCCATTTAGAGGAAAATAGACAACAAAACAGGGTATGCTTTAGTGTATGGCTGCCTTGTGATTGACAGGTTACCACCATATCATGCATAGTGCCAAATTCAACCATTGGTTGCTGCGTCTGCTTTTAAAAGACCAAGAAGGCAACTACTAAATTCCAGACCTGCTGCTTCAGAACACTAGTTTACAAAGCCATGGGTAATGTCACAGTGGTTATATGCATCTTTAATATAAAATATAGATGGAAAATAAGCAAGTATTAGCTCACAAGTTTGCCAAATTAAAACATGAAAAGTTACTGTCAAGTTTAATGTTGAAAAAATAAGCTCACCACAACCAACTAAAATAACAGAACAGCCCAAGTAAAGCAGACATTGGCACAACTAAACAGTCTGTATAAAGCCACCAAAAAACATAGAAAATGAAACTGAAAATGAAACTGAAGCCCAGACGACCACTGGGTCACATTAGACCATGGTGCACCCAGGCACCTTAAAAAAACGAATGCCAAACCACATACGAGTGGAGAAAAGGACAAGCAAAATAAAGCCAGTGACATTGCTGCAGTAGGAGCACATTAACAACCAACAAATGTCTAATACGCCAGCTGAAGACAAATGACTTCCAACTTTGGAACAGACATTTATACTGAATTAAAATCTTCTTTCACTGCATCCAGATTCTAATGATATCTGTGGCTCTCTTCCAAGCATAAATCTGTCTGGGTCTGTTTGCATGTGTGTGTGTGTGTGTGTGTGTGTGTGTGTGTGTGTGTGTATCTTGGAAGTTGTTGTCCTTTACGAATTTAGCATTCAGCTTTGAGGCCTTGCGACAAGGTCACTGAGGCAGGTTGACAGATCAGCCCTCACCAGTCAGAAGAATGTGTGAGTAAATGAGGTCTGATCGAGGACCAAGTGGCATCAGGGGAGAGCAAAATCGAACTTGGGACATTCACACCTGACCTGACAGGCATGTGTGCTTGGTATGTGTGTGAAAGCAAAAAGTGGAGGCCCTCTGCAAGCCTCGAGTTCATCTGACTAATCAAAGGCAGCATAGAAGAAGATCAGGCATTTGTTTGTAGTGTTTGGAAGTGGGTAGGTGGTAGAAAATCAATTATATATATATATATGTATATGTATATAAATAAACAGCTAGCAGTTTGAGAAAAGTGAAATCAGAACACTGTTGTGTGAGCCTGTTCACTAAATATTTGCATTCAGAGACTTGCGTATCCGAATGTTGCCAAGGATGTCGGTGTCCTTGCACTCTTGATCAGCCAAACTTTAATCTATCCCTGTCAAACTGGCTCACTTCCCACTAATCGTCTCTCATCATTCTATCTTCACTTGCCACCTCTTGGCAGATGGAAATTAAATGTGGCAGTTATATTAGGCCAGCCGGGTGCCTTTTAAGGCAAAGAAGATTGGCAATGATTAGGTCAATTTCGTTTTGGTTTAGTTCACGGCATTCACTGTCAGCTGAGACCACAGAGGGATATTAAAATGGACAAGCAGTCTGGCCTTAAGACACCTGATGGCAAAACATACGTGGTAGATTATCATAATACGTCCTCTGCACCTTATCTCACATGTACGAATTATGGAAATAGGTCTATAGCATGGATCTAGTATGTGTAAAATGTACAGTATGTATGTAAAGAAAAACTAACTTGTTTACAGAAAGAATTGTCTCTGTTACAAACAAAAAGTTGTACAGGCGGTCTTTGACTTATGTTGGAATTCTGTTCCTATGGCATGACGCAACTCGACTTTTGCCGTAAGTCGGAACTCATGTACTGTGACGTATGTGGCAAACAACCTGTGAATGTAAATAAAATCACCTTCATCGTATAGTGCCGCGTGATACGTCTGCTCTGCTCACCATATAGGGCTAGCTTGTTTTAACGTCGCAAACGGCGTATGTCAGAATAATGGAACAAGACTTTCTTTATAAATTCATGGGAGATGGTGACGTAACCATGAAACGCAGTAGGTCGAGGACGTTGTAAACTGAGGACCTGCTGTACTCATCTTAAGTCTTGTGCTGCTATAGTCTTTACTTTGTCGGCTCTGACCAGTACTCCTCATTTATTGCTGCAAAAGAGACATCAGTTTCCAAAATTTTCTTCACTCTTATATGTTATTTTAACACGATGTTTTAGGATTTACTATTACCCTGTAATTAATGCTTTGTGCTCAGAGTAGACACTGTTGAAAAACAACGTAGCACAGACATGTTTTAAAGTTATGATTTGTTGCTCTGACATCCCAACATAGACTGATTTTCTTTGAGCCTTGCTTGCAGTTTAACTCTATGGACAGGTTGGCTAGTTGGATGGTTCCACCTCTCTGGTCTGAACTGAAACATCTCAAGAACTTTTACATCAATCTTTGTGGCAGTTCATATATATATTCATGATACCCAGATGTTAAAGGTCACAGATTTCAGTGGCCCCAGACTTTTTTGTTGGCACCATTGTCAAGTTGAGGTACTTCATTTTTGCTCAGATATTTCAAGAACACTCAGTATATTGCCATGAATGTTGGTATAGATATTTTTTCTTCCCAGGGATGAGCCTGATTGACTTGGGCAATCCCAAGATCTAGTACCATAAATCTGGCATCTGTGATTCTCACTGTACTTGTTAACAAACATCACATGGATTGGCATGGATTTTGGATAGACATGTTTGCCACAGCCTGAATATTTTTAAGTGATCTGGGGATGTTTTCAACCAAAACAAAGATTGTATCTACTCTTCAACCAATTGACTAGTTAGAAAAACAAAAGTGCTTTTTCTCCAGATGAACTCAATTGGTACAGTACACTGAGTGAACTCTACCTGTTAGCCTGATGGTTTACAGATTAACAGAAAAAGCTAGTGCCTAGTAGGATATGAAATCATTTTAACCTGGATTATTTATACTGAAATGATATCAACAGACTTGGAGCCGACCTGCATGGATCTGAGCATATTCATATTATGTTTAGAAAAATGGAACCAAATCAACTGCTGAAAGAGGAAAATAACAGCGACAGGTCAGCCTGATGTTGGTAAATAATTCCATGTGGGTTATTGAGCCATGACGTATAAACTCCTATTTGCAAAGAATATGCTTGACTTTTTTGCCTTCCGTTTGAACAAAATGCATCCACAGTGACAGCTTGTTTGATATAGTGTCCATTAGTTTGTAGCAGACCTTGCAGCCTCCATTATGTTGGACTTTTTCAAAGCGGTGAAAATGTAGGTGTGTTTTGAAAACATTCTGTTTTTGAAATGCCAAAATTATTGAATTAACCCTGGAAGGCTTTTGATGTAACACCCTCCTACTTATGAAAGTTGCATCACTGATTGTCTGATGAGAATTTGGTCAGATGAGATGATCTCTACCAACCAACTGACCAGCTGACCTGGAGAACAACAACCCTGAAGAGATCTCTTAACTTTTTGTCAGAACACCATCAGGTTGGTGCCTTGAATGTGGCTGAAAATGTCTGTCATTTGCATTTTTTTTCCAGAAAAATAATGTGACTTTATGAACTAACATTTCAGAAAAGCGAAGTAGGATATCACTGTTCCATTGTGACTCATTAGCAGTATCCACTATCGCCACAGAAGTTACTACTTATGTTGCTATATCTCCCGTAATTGGACACAACTGCTGTTGTCTAGCACATAAAACCTGTTTTCCCATTCAACACAGACACACAACGGCACCCGAGGACATATTGTGGAAAGCCTCGCTCGGCTATATACTGACACACATCAACCCACTCACCCACCCGGCTCCTCTGGTAGAGCGCTGGTGGAGAATCAGCATTGAGTTATTCCCTGACAGGCTGCTTTACTGTCTAATGACTTTTAATTTGTGTGATGAAGCTTGTCTGTTGTGATGCATGGCACAGATGTATTACCTGATAAATGGCCTCTGTGCACTAAATTAACTTGCTCTCAAGAATCAGCTAGTATCACAAATGCTACTATATGAAGCTAATTAATAGAAGAAATGGAATGCCTGACCTTTAAATGCGCATGTTTAGGGGAGGAATTTGCATAAATCTTATTGCATATGAAAGTGCAAGGCTTGGCTTGATATGATGAGACGCCCTGGTGCATGATGGTGAGGGGAAATATTGTTTTCTTTGTATGGATGCCTCCATTTGAGTTACTCGTCTTCTCAAGGTGAGCTAAGGGTTGTAGCTGGGAGGAATGAATGATATTCCATTTGATATTCATGATGTATTTTTCTGTCACACAAAAGCAAACAAGACGGTGCCGTGCTCGTCTTTGAACTTTGCTTAATGTCTTTTTCCTTTTGTCATTCTGAACATTTCTTTGTCTCGTTTTGCCTCATCTTCATAGTTTCCTCTTTCACTTATTCTCTTATTCAACAAAATGTCACAATCACATCTCTTTTTCTTTCCACAATGCAAATACAAGTGTGAGAGGGGAAGCTGTAAGTGTTGTATTCCTGTAATATATATATTTTTTGCTCCAAATCTTCCAACTCAAACCAGAAAACTAATTATATTTCCCTGATACGTTGCTGCTCTCTCTCTGCTTTTGCACTCCTACAGTACTACCGCTCTCTTGCAACTCTTTTGCTCACATTTTCATTTCCGCCTCTTTTTTTTCCAGCTCTCATAAAGTCTAAAAGGTGCATTCACACACTTATCTGTGCATCTAAACTGCTGTCAACTTCCACCCACACACATAAGCACACATATGCTGTTGGCTTTAGATGAGTGGTATACTGCTTTGAAGGGTAAAAATCTTGAGGAAAACGCACGCACACACACAAAAATGCAAAAGTATAGACAGACACACACACACACACACACACACACACACAAAGCTCATTAAAAGTAATCTGTGCTTGACAGAGTCAAATGTCTCACAAAGGAAAGTGATGACTAGAAAAAGCACGGTCATATCCTCCTTCTAGGCTTCGTCCTTCCAGAAATACAATTCTGGATCCAAGCTTTGCAGGACACTACCTAATTTGATCTATTTCTGACCACAGGGGTTGAGCTTTGTGAGTCTGTGTGTGTATGCGTGACTGTGCGATACATTTATGCTTGTGTAAACACATTTCAGTTTCAGAAGTGCTGAATTGATTTAAGCCTGTCCTTACTTCTTCAATGGCTTTAATTTCCGTTGGGATGTTTGGTTTAGCGTTGCAGTCAGCTTAATGACTAACACTCCATTAATCATTATTTGCATGTTAGTAATTGCTTATATGATGTAAAGTGATGAATCAGTTTTGCGGCTCCTCAGATTTTGGAGCTTTTTATTGTACTGCGGCTCATTCTGCTTTTAGAAATGGATTTTGTAAACACTTAAAAGCTCTTTTACAATAATCTTAATGCCCAGCTTCAAACAGCAGGCAGAAGAAGAAGCTAGCAAATAGCCGCTAATGACAGGCCAGCACTGAGTAGGAAAAAGCCTGATACTTCCCTCAGAAGCTGGTTGAAACAAAAGCAAAGCTACAAGCAGAGTTAATGTTGGCCTTCCCTTTGTCAGGCTACCAAAGACACAGTCCCACGTGGTTGCTGAAGTTGTTCTGTGTCTGCTGGATGTGTACATTAAGTAAGCGACTGATCTTAGTCTTAGCAACTTTTTAAGGCAATATATCAGAGGCATGTGTTTTGAACATCATCCTCTGAGTGTTTTTTCAACACTAATGCTCATAAACTAATCCTAATTGTGTTCAATGGAGATTCAGGACTTGGTTTAAAGTTAAAATTAGAGGTAAGAAATGATGACTAGTTTTGTAACTATATAAAAAAGGATCTTTACAAATTCCACTCGTAAAAACACATTACAGTATTTTGCCTATCATAAATCAGATGCTGTTTTTCCACTATATGAACTTGTAGGCCATTTTAAGGTGGTGCAAACCTTTATGTGTGTTCCAACTAAGAGAATATGCCCTGCACCTCTTTCAAAACCACTTCCAGATACTGCTAAGCAACCCTCAACAAGCAGCTGTATGCTTCTCAGTGCTGATTGGTTAAGCTTAGGAAGACAAATGCCATTTCAGGGAACATTTTTCTTGCCTTTACGACGTCTAGCTCCAGTCGTGGCATTCGTCTTTCTAACATCACAATCAACAACATACAATTCAATATAATAAACCTCCATTGTTCTAGTTCTGACAAGTTCATGGAATTGGAGTTAAGTTCAGTAATTACTATCTGTAGCTGTTGTGACATATTCAGAGTTAACGGCACAGCCAAAGCTGTTTCCACAATGGAAACTAAAAGGCTGTAAGGTCCAATTATGGGATCATTCATGGAAACATTCATGCTACTTGGCGCCTTCCCCCGAGTTCTTGCAGTGAAGAGAGTTCAGAGCTGTATCGGTGGTGCACTTTTAGCACTACAGTGACTGTAAAACTGTACTTGTCACTCTGACATTTTGAGCCATTTGTCCCAGCAGAATGTTTAGACATGGCTTGAAAACCAATCTTTGATACCAGCTGAGACTTACTGAGCTTCACTAAACTGTAGAGACGGATGCATGATGGCGAACTCGCAGCACAAGCACGTATTAGTATATGTGTTCAGTCGTCGATTTGTGTGTGTATTGATATGAAGCTGGGGATTTGGGGCTGCTCTGACCCATGCTGTACCAGGCAGAATGACTCATCATCTCTGTAGCACACAACAGATGGAGCTCAAAGCTATTCAGATTCATATAATACCTCTCCATCCACCCCATCCTCCCACGCTCGCTGGTGAGATATAAGTCCTGTTCATCCACCAGTGACAGACTCAAATCAGTCCTCCTGTTTACAGAAGTATACTTCCAAGTCTATACATGTTTACAGTTATGAGACAGATGAGAAGAAAGAGACACACAAAGCGCAGCAGAGATAGAGAGATATTTGAGAATGTAATCTTCAGACGTTGTTTGTGCTAATATACTGTAGCATTTTGGAGTGAAAGCCTTCATTTCCTGCCTCAGGGCCGCAGATCCTCTCCCATTATATCGCCTTTCATCAGACCTCTTTGTGAAACGATGACTCATTAAATCATCATTCATCTTCGTGATCAAAGAGCCGCGATTTTAGCCCCTGACACCATCAGCCGCATTTTTAACAGAGGCTTTTAAACTAAATGCCTGACTTGACACCTCTGTGGCTCCGGCGTTTCCCAGCCTGAACCCATCTCTGTGCGGAATAATACCGTCCACTGTTCCTCCGCTGACTTGAATGGGAAAGTACCTGCTGCAAGCCACTAGATGATGCTGGTGGATCGCTCACAAGGCGGCAAGCTCATGGAAACCGGAGACACCACTGTGCATGCTCCATTGTTCAGCAGACAAAAAGAGGGCAAATCATACCTAACCTTTTAAATGTGCTTGGCCGAGATGAACATTACATGGTTATGGAACGTAATCATGAGCTCCCGCTGATCTGAGAATGTCGGAAATTAAAGCAGGCAGTAGCTTAGTAAATGGGAAAGCAGTGAGATGGAAAACTGCATTAAAAAAAGGGGGAGTTTGGGAGGGATCACGGCTATTGTATGTAGAGAAGAGAAATGATAAACAGAATTAGAGGCAGCAAAGAGGAAACTGAATGAGACACAGATAAACAATGCTGTGGCTATGCTGTGTGTCGGCCTGTGTGATACATTCTAAACTCCAACCCTGCGAAATGGAATACATCAGAGCGCTTAAACAAATCTGTGTGACAGGCAAATCTTCTCAGATGTGCTGTGCAGTGTTTCTCTGCATACGTGCATATGAGCGTGCACAACACACACACCTGCATGGGCACCCACACCCAGCTTATACCTGATAACTCACGGCAGCAGGGCGACGCCGTGCCGGGATCCAGCGAAAGCAAATTGTAAACAAAAAGTGTGCAACTTTCTTTCGGCTGCAGGGCCACGCTGAGATGCTGCGGGATTGTTTCTGCATTGAGGATACGAGTGAAAAATAATGGGGGGAGGCAAAGGGAGGACATTTGTTTGTCAATGTGTTTGCACTGAAGGGAGGGAGGGGTGGCGGCAGTGTGAATGTGGATGTTTTTGTGCAAGTGATAAGTCGAAATGACTGACACAGAGAGGAATCTGTGTACATGTGTGTGCGCAGTGTGGGTGGATATGCATTATTGTGCGTGCGCTCTGCGGCGGAACAACACTTGAGCCCCCATGTGTCAGCAGCACAATCAGCCACTTCACCATGACAATCAACATCCAGGAAGCTAAAGACATTATGCACATATCTATGAACAAATGTATGCAACCACCAAGATTTCCCCCTTCATATTCACCTCTTGGAGCGATGATATCTGTAGAGGGAAAGCGGCTTGCATGGTTTGACGATTAGGCAGGTCATCATTAACCTGAGGGCCTGAGTCTGATCCCTGTGTGGCCACGAATGTCCCTGAGCAAGACACAGAAACCCGCTGCTAACTGGCCGACCAGCACCTCGACCAGAGGGCAAAACACATTCCCTTGTCTTATCAATTTTCAAATCGCTAATTCACCATGGTAACAGCTCATTAACCTGGAATTTATCACTAACCTCACATTAAGGACTCAGTAATGGGGAAAGAATGAAGCTGAGGAAACGGATTATAGTAATTTGCTTGATCATTTACTGGTAATTACTAATCTGTTTACTGCTGAAGAATGGATACTGTGCATAGCAGTTTCATAATTCAGCAGTCTGCACATCTTAGATTGTTTATTATTCCAAAACCAGGCTGTCAGGAGTCATATAGGGCTGATTATTAAAACCGATGGCTTGTAAATGAAATAGTTCCCAGATTCATTCCTTTTAATGAATAAAATACATCAGAAAAAAATAAATTAAACCCGGGGATGTTTTAATGTTCCGACAAGTAGAAAGATTATTCAGCTCCAGGCGTGCTGCAGTGTTACACTCCTTGTTTAGCTGTTGAGTGTTTTCAATGGTTTCCATCAGGGCTGCTTGCAAAGATGCGCTGAACTTGGCAGAGGCTTTATGTGTGAACGGTGCTGACTGATGCGTTGAACACCATCGGGAGGTCCAGCGTGTTTGCTGCAGGTCAGATATGCTGAATGATCTTCTGAGCTCAGTGCTGTGCCACCTGAACCGGTAGTGCACATACACCAAGTGAGGAATGAAGGCGTTTGGCAGCTCGGGTTTATGCCGCACACACAAATAAAATCGGCCATAAAATCTGACTGAAACATTTAAAGTCCCTGAAAACATCATCCTCATCATCATCAAAACCCTAAATTTTCCAAATTTTCTGCCAAAATTATAACAGTTTTACACATAAAAGATGCTTTCACTGGGATCTTTGACATAGCGTAGCTCAGTTGGGAAACTTGAACTGTATACAGTGAGATAACAGTGGTGGGGTTGTTTGTCTTAGTTTACAAGATACTGTCAATCAAATCTGATCAAACTACAAAGTGTCCTTGTAACCAATGGTGTGAAGCAAACCATTAGAGTAGATAATAGCCATAACTTTATTCCAGTATTTGTAACACTCACTGACGCAGTGTTATATATGTTGATTCCATTTTTACTCCGCCAGTGAACAAGGCAGAGTTATGTGACAATCGGCGTATCTTTATCCTTCCAACAGTAAATCTGTCTTTCTGTGTACAACATTACTCAAAAACATTTGGATGAAATTTCCAGGGAAGATCAAAAGATTTTGGTAGTGATGCAGCTTATAGTCTGGATCCATGGATTTGTGTATCATTGCGAGATATAGTGGCATGGCGTCACCGTAACGAAGACAACAAGTGAATGTTACATCCGCTGCCTGCTTACGATCACGGCTGCAATCCTACAAATCCACTAGGACTTATCCATCAGAAATGAACAATTGATTAAACTGTGTGGGTGTTTCCGAGCTCCATCAGTTCTCTCCGCCCGCTACATATTTCGGTCACACAATTCAGTGTTCTCACATAACATACACATGCATAACACACGCCTGTGCTCAGCGCAAGGTCATTTTTAATTAAACATTTCATCAGACGAGAATGATACAAAGACTGAGCAGCCTTGGTTCTCTGGTTGCTTTTCTTGTTTTGTTTTTTTTTGTATTTTTTGCAATTTTCAGAAATGTGAAACAAAGACATTTTTTGTGTGTTTTATGTCATTCCAATTTTATAATACTGCACAAAAGACATTTTTGAGTTCTATCTCCTACCATGGTTGTCCTGTTTCCATACAGGTGCAGGACTTTATGTTAGATAAATGGAGTCACAATGAATAAAATTGTCGCAGGAGCAAAAACATCCAGAAACTGCTTGGGGTTTAGAGGCTACGTTAAATTTTAAATTAATAGACAGCAAACACTTGTAGCTGTACTTTTAATATTACATTCCCTGCAACATTTTTAGGGGAACCACTTTTCATGCAATACTGTTGAGGGACCAGATGATTCAGGTAAGGTTGGCAGGCAACTGCAAAAACGGGCCCTTCATTCACCTACACATCAAATATTTCACCTTGGTCACTCTGATTGTAGTTTTGAACACAGAGATTCTCTATCGGTTACGCCATCAAAGGACAGAACAAACCATAAATGTTCTAGTTAACGGGGTTCTCAGAGAGACAATCGAAGTCCCTCTCAGATCTTAGCTTTTCATTCACACACCGTAAGACAAGGTAGGAAGAATGTTCAGTGATTCTGTCATCACAAGGCAAGTGTTGTCCTGTTTTCTAAGTGATGCATGCTGTTGGCAGAAATAACTTCCACATGGTGGAAGAGTAGAATAAATTAGATTGTGCTGCTCTCTGGCCATGAGACATTTCCACCCACCTGTTATTGTGCCTATTTCAATAGTATGTTAAAAAATACACAAAAATGATGAATGCTGTAGAGAATATATCACAAATATACTTTTTCGCTTGACGTAGGTGGAGAGGTTGGCATATCTATAAAAGAAGATGCGATAAAAACCGATGGAACGGATTTTTCAAATAAATGTTAAGCGTGAGATTGTGAGAGCCACTTTGCCATGCATGAGTGAAAAAAAAAAGTCTATTCCCTGTGCTCAGACATGGATCAGTGGATAAAGAAGATGGAAAATATCTGGTCTTACATCATAGCCAGGAATCCACGTAAAGTAAAGTCCCCTAAAAGTTCAATATCGCTTTAATGTGTCAATGCATATGCAGTGTTTCGTTGCTCCCTGTACCCTTTTTACCTTTACATTCCTTCACAGTCGAGCCTAGCTGGTCGAAGCCCTTCAGTCTGCTCTGTCTTGCTCATTCAGCCTACCTATTGTACATAACTAGACATGCCAACACGCACGCAGAAGTTATTTACAGCAGTATCTGACAAGGCTCACTAAGCCTTGATGGAAGCTTTATGTTTAAAGCGGGATATGGTGGCGCATAGAGTGCTGTTAGCAGATGCTGTTTGTCTAAGTGCTGATTAGGCCTGCTGACCGCGGTCTGACAGGCCCATTAGTGACATCCGCCTCACGGTCGCTGAAGGGCCCAGTAATGCTGTCTGTCTGTCAGAGCGTTTCTCTACATGTTCCCTGTACATGTTCATCAGCTTCACTTTCGTAACCTCTCACTTACTCTGCCTGCTCTCTCCTTCTTCACACATTATTGTCTCCAGAGTATTTTTCCCGTCAAGGTCTGCTGTGCATGAATATAACCTTAAATATCTCAGTCTCCTGCGTTCTGTTTATGCCCAGAGACGGTTCTTCAGTTCAGAAATCTGGCTTCACCAAGAGTTGCGACACAAGAATATGGCAGGGTTCTCGCCAGTGCATTACGCTGTCAGTTTAAAAGATTACGCTGTGATTAGGGCCGCTACGCTGCCTTTCAGGTTGTAGTATTGTGTTTTGAGCACATTTGCTTGCGTAATATTTCCATATTTATGTGAGAAAACTTCTTTATTGGGGCAGTTGGCGCTGTGAAAGAGAGTTATTTTGACGGATAACGCCATGTGCGTTTGTTTTTATCGACTGGGTGCCTATCTAGGTTAATTTATGTCTCCTCACCTCAGCCGTACTTTCCTGTCGATTGACCCGTTCCCGTCTAAAAGTAAGAGTCGCTTCCAATCTCGGGGTTACAATTAGCATGTCGCGGTTGTTTCTGTGATGCCATGTACGGTGAATAGTGACCTAAATCACGAGCATTTGGAGCATCTGAGTGATGCTCATTGGCTGACATCTGGGCCAGCCGCTCGCGAGATTTAATGAAGGCTTTTGTGCATGCGCATAGTGTCGGGCCGTCCCTGCCGTTACGCTAAAAAAAAAATCCTGGTGAGAACCCTGTATGGTGTTTCAGTTCCAACTTAACATGTTAACTTTGATATTCATATGCATCTCTGATGAATCATCAGAGATACATGTCTGTTCGATTCGTCCAATTTCTGATGCCAACATTGTCGGTGTGCGGTGCATGCTGGGTAAATCATGAATATCAATCTTTGGCTTAAAAGTCGATGGACTACACATCCAGGGCTCTGCTGCTTCACTTCTCTGAGATTCTTCGTTGCAAATGGATATCTGAAACTGAAGTTACAGACAGTATAAATGCATAGATGAATATAAGCTACCAGACTGGGTACAGTATGTAAATGTCACCACTTTGGCTGGTTTTTAATTTCTAGCTCCTGTTTCCTCATTCCTCTTGTTTCTTTGTCTTTGTCTCCAGTACCTCTCCTTATCCACCCCATCTGCTGTTCAGCCTACAGCACTGTGGGTTTGTTGAGAGATGTCGAAAGCCAAGAGCGATTTGTTCCTTCCTCCTCCTGCATGCTACACTGTCAAACAACGCACTGCCGGCTCTTTTTTCTCATAGACCTGTGAATTGTTGGGGGTTATAATTCTGAGCGGTGTGAGCTCGCCTGCAACTAAAGACTAGAGTAATGTAGTGTAGCAAAATGTTTCTTAGCTCATGGTGGTCTCTTGTCTGGTTCTGTTGCATCTCTGTGTGGGAGAAGCTCTGGGAGGCTTTAATGAACCCCAGATCTGGGCGAGAGACAACTGAATAAGGTGTAATGATGTTAAAAACTGCTGGTGGTGGAGAAATAACACAAAGCATGACTAGAAAAGGCCAGGTTTGCATTAGTGAAGCAGCGCTGCCGGAGACCCTGCACGCCTGAATATCTGTCGCTGGCTTTAAAAGAAACTCTTCTTTGACTGATGACCTTTTCTTTGCACTTTCTTTTACATACAGGAATAGAAACTTCAGATTCTGCATATGTGGTTGCTTAATTCAAGAATCTGAATTTTACATTTTGTCTTACAGCACTTTATGTAATCCACACATATTTCTCCAAAGAGAGACTTTTATCTTTAATTTGAGATGAATTCGGCGAATAAACCAGCATTTCCGCCCAAAAAAGTCAAAATTGTGAAATGTGAATTAAATGTGCTACTGACACATGCACTGGTCTTCATACAGTCACATCAGAAAGTAGTCCGATCCTGGCACTATTCTGCACATATTATTGTGTTGTAGAGTTTTTTTTTAATGAATAAATTCAGTCTGCACCCAATATCCCATAATGACTACATGAAAATGTGTTTCTACAAAATTTAGTAAATATCAAAAGCAAAAGTCTCTCCATGAGAAAAGCATTCAGACCCTGCTGTGGCACTCAAGGCTGTGATTGGGATCCTGATTGCTTTAATTACCCTTAAGATGTAGCCAGAACTTCAGTGGAGTCCAACTGTGGCAAACTGAATTGATCACGCAGTTCAGAAATTCACACACCTGCACCCCACTATGCATGTCAGGACAAAAAAACAAGCCGTTAAGCTGAAGGAGCTCTCTATGGACCCCGACTATAAAACTGTGATCAGGATAAGACTGTTCCCAGGAGCACAGTGGCCTCAACAGCTGTGGAATAGAAGATGCTGGGAATCACCAGGACTCCTGTTGGAGTAACAATGCTTCTCTGCAGCGATGGAGAACCTATCAGAAGAACCACATCACCAGCATTCTGTCAAGCTTTTGGAGATAGATAGAAGACATTACAGCAACCTAGGGTCAAACAGCCTTTAAATGACTCTGAGAGCAAAAGGAAAACAATTTTCTGATGAGGCGACAACTAAACTATTTAGGTAGAACTCCACATACTAGTTCTATCAAACACCAGGCACCGCTCATCACCTGGCTAATACCTGTAGTGAAACATGGAGACCAGTCAGAACTAAAAAGAGACTCAATGCAGCCAAACGCAGAGAGGCCCTTGAAGAAAACCAATACGAGAGCAATGGAAACATACTCTGACTGTCCTTAAGTGCTGCAGACAAAGCACAAATTTAAACACCACCGAAGATCCGTGGAAGGATTTAAAAATGGCAGTTAAGACGGCTGAGATAAAGTGCTCAAATCCAGATGTGTAAAGCTTGTAGAGACTTATCAAAAAAGCTTCTACAAAGTACTGACTTAAGGTTGTGAATGCTTTTGTAAATGAGAGATTTCAGTTTTTATTGTAAATTAAAAACAACAACAACAAACAAAACATTTTTTTTTTAATTAGAATTCATTCCGCAACACAAAAGTGTGCCAAACATGTTTGGACTTAAAGCAACAAACTAGTATTAAAGTAGTTAAATATAAATTTCTAGTCACAATGAATGCACTTGACTCAATTTCAGTCCTACTTACAAACAGGTATTGATTCATTTCATGGCCATTATAAGCTGAGCAAACAGTTACCTATATGTGCTTTACACAAATGTGGGATAGTAGACACATGCGAATGGAAGACTTCAAGGGAATGAAATCAAAGGCACTAAACAACAAATTTTCTCTTTAAATGCACTAAACTGGGATTGTGTTAATGTGTTATTATCGCGTTCCACAGCCCTGATTAAAACCCCTTTTGATGAGCGTAGATTTTCATTTGCTCCCACTTATCATTAACAATCTGCCAACACATGAAAGGTCACGGAGCTATTGTTGTGAAAAGTGACTGCTAAAATAGCAGCTGAGGTGATGTAAAAATGCCAGAATACATCAGAAATTTCACACAGTCAGGTCTGATTTAATGCAGTGGTTCAAGTAGAAAGGGCTTTCATACGAGACAAGAATCAGATTTGTTTTTGTTTGGCACACGGCGGATAATAAAAGCTCTGACATTTACAGCTTTAGATGAAATTAAACCTTTTCTCTGAGCTAGTTTGGAAATCAGCATCTATTTCTTTGATATTTTATCATCATGCTGTTTGACAACACAACATGTTAAAAAGAGAGAAAAAGAAAGCCCAACAAAAAAAATGCCAAGACATCTGCATTGATGGAAAGCCATTTTCAAACCCTGCTGTCAGTGGCTCTGCATTTACATTTAAATTACCTCAGGAAGTCTCCAGTCTACCTTCATTAGTACCATGAACACCTTTCTATCAAACAGAACTTCAGTGTTGCATTCTTCACAACAAGCACACGGCTCTAACAAGGCACTGTTTGCCAGACTGTTACACGGCGCGTTTGGCAGCAAGAATGTGAAGAAAGACAGAACAAACTGGAGAAAATGCCACTTGTACCAAATGCTTGGAGTGGTGAAGCAGAACCTATAGAGCAAAGCGGAGCAAAGTCAGACGTTTAGAAAGTAATGACTATATTTATAATGGTCGTTTAGTACAGGTGGCTGATTTTCGCAGACACTCTTAAAGGGCTAATTTTCCTTTAACATTTGTATGGTAGTGCAGACTTAAGAGTCATCAAGAGAAAGGGGGGAGAGAGAGGCAATAAACCTGAGAGCCAGAGTGCTTGTTATGGAAGAGAAGTAATGACTACTGAGGGTTTAACCTTAAAGTAGAAGACAAGTCAAATACAAAAAATATGGACATTTTACTTTATAAAGGTGCCAATAGAGAAATATTTTGTCATTGTGTCTAGTAAATGAAAGAGCTGATAGACTGCTGGGTTTTAAAGCTGCATTAGAAAAGAGGTTTCACAATTCATGCAACAAGGCATAGCTGTATTTTCTATGTTTACAGTGGATTAAATTGATGAAGTGGAAACAAAGTCTCAAATCAAGAGCCTGGGTCTAAGACTTGACTGTGTTCAAATGGTAAAGATCTTGAAAAAAATGGAGAGATTAGCCTGCAAGGGCAGCAGGCTGTATTGTCAACTAAACACCTCCAAGAAAACACTGAAGATACTGAGCCATGAATCATCTTTTATGCTGTGAGAGTTGGTCATTTTTCAACAGTTCTGAGACCATTGTACTTTTCTAAATCTATAGGTCGGATCATGACGTCAGGTTATCATGTTTCACCCCTAGATCTCATAGAGGACATTAGTTTATCATTAGGTCATGTTTTACAGAGAACATGCCCAGACATGTTCAAACTTTTGCTTCAGTCTCCTGTGCACTTATTATATTATCATTTTGTGGCACATTTCATGCATATTACACCATTATGCATTGGTTTCTGATACACCTCTTTTAAGGGTTATATTGCTTTAGGTTTACACCATTATGCTTCGAGTTATCCATATATTATTTTCTGAAAATGTATCTTCACACCAAAGTTACAGGTATTACTTTGTGATCTTCCAGCTGCATGTGTGTGTGTGTGTGTGTGTGTGTGTGTGTGTGTGTGTGTGTGTGTGTGTGTGTGTGTCCTCCACAGACACACACCATAACAAACATCAGTCATTACTAGAATATTCATCATTATGTATTTTATACGTGTTTTAATGCCAATCTTCAGTCTGGCATTTGCAATAATTATATCGTCTTTTACTTTTAGCCAATCACAACAAATCATTACACTACAAAATAATGATGCATAATGCAAAATGGCTGTACTTTAATGTAATGATTGTATGATAAGGTGAGTCAGCAGTAAGTTTTTCAAACTTTAAATAAGAATAAAAAAACAACGGCAAAAACACAATTCCTGCAAAAACACAGCAAACAAAGCCACAGTATTTTATGCTCAGTGATGTTTACGGCTTCAGCACCTTCCTGCGTTTCATGAAAATGACAAAGTTGGGATCGCTTGTTGAGGTGATCTGTCAGCGCTGAATAACTGTGTCAGCTGGAGAAAGAAATGTCTCTCCCACTCATCACCGTTACCCCAAAATAATTTCACTGTCAACAGAAGCACAATTTCTTCTCTTTAAGCCACAAAAAAGCCCGTGGCAGTGACACCTTATTTATGTTAATGGCAGTTTGTAGGAGACACATTAGCTCAGCAGTAGCCCAACTTATTGGCTGGATTTTCGATTAAACTAAAAAAAAAAGTCGCATTCCTCTTCCTATCCAAGTACAACTTTCAGGTTATCACCTTGGACATGCTTAAGACTGAGTAGCCCTCTCCATCTGGCTTGTTGGTGCGTCTTCTACACTTTCCACTTGCATGGGACACACACACAAAACACCCATGGGAGAAAAAAAAACCAATCACCAATGAAAGGTGAATGCCATAAAGGTCGACAATGCCGTGGGGAATTTCTTCTTCTTTTTTCACACCGATAAAGATCAATTTGAACGTCTGAGGCTGTTGGTAATAAGATATAAGATGGTTGTTGGGGGACTTGTCTGCCAAAAATCTATAGCAGAGGCCATCCATTTTACCGTGCCAACTGGGAGTTACACTGAAGACTCGACAGCTAGCACACGTGCACACACACACAGATGCACACGCAATATAATAAAAGAGTTTACAGCAGCCTCGACTTTTTCTGCCAGTGTGGAGCTGTGTGTGCTGCTATTTTAAACTTTTCCTCATTTTTTTTATCATCTACATATTTATTCTCTCGCTGTTCTTCTGCTGTGGGTGGTCAGGCAGGTGCATTTGGGCGGGCTGGGCCCTTATCTCTTCAAATGAGACTGGCAGCTGGCATTTTCTTCACACGGAGATTACAGAGGGGGCCGGGGAGGGAAAGTTTTCTTCCCGGTGCTTTTATCGGACACGGCGCTGACCTTCACAACAAGGTCTCACACTGCTCCAACCACTAAACTCTCACCCCGTCCAAACAAGCCGAGGCACAAATTGAAAACGGAGAATAAAAGTTGTGTGAAAGGCATCTGAAACTTCTGCAACCTCGATGCCATCGTGGGTATATCAAGACCCCGTTATTCTGAGACGGAGCTCGCTCAAATGTCAAACTTCTGGTGCACTGCAAAAAACAGATTTCTAAATAAGCGAGATAAGCCTACATTTTGATTTAAAACGCAGCCTGGCTTGCTTTGATTATGGATCAGACAGCGTGTGCTTGTGCGGGTGGGTGTTTGACATAATTGAAGTAAAAAATCATTTGCCTTTTCTTAATTAGCTTTATCTCATTTGGGGTTGTGTTTGCCGAGATACAAGGGCCAGTGTGCTTTAACAGTTCTTTAAAGCTCTGAAGCTTAGAGGCAAAAAAACATCTCATTTCAAGGTCAAGTCTTTTGACCTGCATGATGGAAAATTCTCAACTTGTTATTCAGATCTAATTTCAGCTGTAGTCTATTGTTTGCACATAAGTTCATCCTGTCAACCTGTCACTGTACACTGACATCTGTGATGCTGCAGATGGTTGACACCTCTCTCTTTATACAACTCATAGGTGAGAGCACAGACATCTTGAAAAAGCAGTCATTTGAAAAGATCTCTATCATTATTGATCAGAATTGTCACCATGGTGGATATTCTCACACTGCCCACTGTTGATCAACCAGACCAGGAGTCTACAGGAGCACTAGCATCTCTGTGAACCTGTACTTAGGCACAGTGATACATTGAGATAAATTAAGATTGATGACGCTGTTGGTGAAATGTCAGGAGAACAATAAAGCTACTGAGTCCTCTGAGGACTATAAATTTAGTGTCTAACTCTTGCAGATATTCAGATTTTTCACGGAACAAGGGAAAACTCTCAGTAATGGTACTGGAGGAAAAGTCCAACTTGTCCTCAATCCCAGGGCGTCAATTACTGCCGTTTTGTCAAAGCCACTGTGTTCTCAAAATATGCACAAGCTGTCCTTCACTATCTGTGCCATCTATGTGCTGCCGACAGACGTTTAGGAGTTTTTACAGTTTAAAAGTGCCTCGTAAGGAGGGTGGAGGTGATGGAGGTGGTGAAAGGCACAGGATTTTCATGAGGAGACTCAAGTTTGTGTCCCGTATCTGATCGTTTTGAATTTTTCACACAATTTTGTTGTAATTTGTGACCGAATTCTCATTTTTGCTTGTCGTTTGGTTAAGTTTAGGCACCAAAACTACATCCTGTTATAATATTAACCACATGCTACAAAGAAAGTTCTAGTTCAAAGTTCAAGCAGCAACAGTAACAACACTACTTGAGACTTGTGGGTCTATTTCTGATGCTCATGGATTATTATAGGTCATTATCCTGGACATTTTAAAATGATGCTAAAGGCTACACAGTATGCTTAAATGTGACACTAAGAGTCCAGACAAAGTATGTGACTTGTTGGGGCTGAAACAGGGCTCAAAAGTCATTGGAAAGTCCTCTCGTGATCATAAATATCTGTGCAAAATTTCATTAAAATTCATCCAATAACTGATGCGATATTTGAGTCCAGATGCTCATGAATTTAGTCCTCTGCAACTGGTGTTAACTGGTTTGTAATTATATCAATATGTTAAACACGAATTGTGTGAAATTGGCCATTTTGATCTATTTTTTATTATCTGTCCTCTTGACTTAATAAAATCTGCTCATGTAAAGATCACAGCACTGTGTCCAATTCGACTTTTTGCAAGAATAAATAATTCTAATATCTAAAATGCAATCACTTAAATTTGATCGGTCACTTTTGCAGTGCAGCTTGAACAGGGGCTATGGCTATACATATTGAGCTATCGAGTGTTTCATCTCCTGGCTTACACAGCGAAAACTTGTGCAAAGTTCACAGCAGTGAGAGAGGAGAATCGCTTTTTATCCAGGGTGTGTTTCAATCACTTTTCATTACGGAGGCTCAGAAGCAGAGGCTGTTGACAAGCTATAGGCTTTAACATAAAATCTCTTGCTGTGCAGGTAGAATCAAAGCAACGAGAAAACACACCTCCCCGGAGAGCCCGCTTCTCCTGCAATTATCCTCCAACAGCTCCTGTCACCTCACATATTGTACAAATTTAGAATAATGGATTCACTGTCTGTCACTGTTAATTTGCGCAAAAGCTGTTGTGCAGTGAGTCAAATCAATTAGTAAAGTTTGATGTCGGATGTAATTTATGGGTTTGACTATAGGACTAATAATGTATGCAACAGACTGTCTTTTTCTACAGTTTTAGTGCATGTAGTAATGATCAGGTAAGAATTTTCAGAAGTCTAGTTTAGTTTTTTTTTTCTGCTTATCTTGTGTGAGACCTCTCATGAGGAAGTTGTGGTCAAGTGTGTGAGTGCACTTGAAAACCAGTTCATTGCAGTTTAATTTAAGCTATTGATCCCACACACTGGCAATTTGGCTGAAAAATAAATAGATTAGTGCAAGTGCAAATCCATGTAAAGGAAATTCTGAGATTTGCTACAAAAAACATCATAAATGTCAGAAAAAAATTGCATAAAACAGCCTACTAATTGTTGGACAGGTAAACAGTTTTTCATCAGGTTGTCTGGAGCTTTTTTAAATCGCTTTTGGACTGGCCAAAAACCTTAACTTGATGACACAGTGGAATCATACTTCTGCTATAAACTTATAAAAACTACTTTGCATTATTATCAGTGGTTCTCCTGCTTGACTAATAGCTTTAACATGCATGACAGCCTACAGTTTGCCAGCAATGCATGCAAATGCATCGTCCCTGGATGTCAGATTTTGCACAACAGATCAATCTGCTCATCTAGATTTCCTTCAAATATCTCGATTTATGGATAACACCAGGGGCAAGATGTGAAACAGACATCAGATTAGAGTAGCAATGGCAAGAACAGCATTTACAAAAATTCAAAATAAATTGACAAATAAGAAGATAGCAATTAGCATCTGTATGAGGGCTCTCAGCTGTTACCAGTTCTGATGTACAGATGTAAATCTTGGAACATAAATAATAAAATGTCAAATAAAATCACTGCAGCAGAGATGTGGTTTTACAGATGCACAATGTGTATATCTTACACGGACAAAATAACCAATGAAGATGTTTTAAAAACACTAAATACAAACTATACACTACTGAACAAAATTAGGAAACGGCAGGCATCTTAAGGAAGGAGACCCTGGAATATACCGTCACAACTGGAAACATTAACAGGAAGAGAGGACGAGGCAGACAGAGAATGAAAATGATGGACGGACGGACGGACATCATGGCTGCATATGGAACAGGCAACAGTCACAATTCAGAAGGCAAAAGGAAGGAGAAACAGGAGAGAAATGGGTGACCTATGCTGAATGGTGTGGCACTTCATTGACTGATTGAGGTTTCTTACAAAATAGATGACATGAAGAAGAAGTGAGCTGATTTCTTGAACATTGCTGGAGAGCTGAGGATCATCACCAACACCCGCCACTGGAGTGACCATTTACAACAGAGTGGTGTTGGAAACTTTCATCTAAGACAACATGGATTCACAGATAATCCTGGTGAATGGAGCCGGATCAACTATCTCCCTCCCCAGCCTTCATCCCTCCATCCTGCTGTCATCTGGTGCCATAAGCAGCAGCAATACAAGTTCAACTAGAAAAGCACTCGGAGAGCGCATACCTCCGCCATGCCATTTGTCTGTCCGTCTGTGTGTGTGTGTGTCTCTGTTTGTCTGTTAACAGCATAACTCAAAAAGTCATGGACGGATTTTCACCAAATTTTTACAGGATATCCTCTTCCGGACATCCTGTAAAAAAAGGGATGTCCAATTGAGAGATGGCCGCCAGGCCATCTCTCAATTGTCCTTCGACCTTCAAAAAATTCCTGGATCCAGACGGTGATTCGGATCACCTCCAAAATCTAATCGATTCTTACTCTTGCTCTTCCGGACATCCTGTAAAAATTTGGTGAAAATCCGTCCATGACTTTTTGAGTTATGCTGTTAACAGACAAACAGACACACACACACACACACAGACGGACAGACAAACAAACTCCGGTGTTTACATAACCTCCTGGCGGAGGTAACAATGAGCAGAAGGAGCCTTGTAGTTTATTACAGGAGGTAGCCTAGTCCACAGCTGTAAAGTGGCAAAAGGTTTTCTGTATTTATGCCATCAGGTGAGTTATCATGACCGTAAATGTAGCCTATAGTGCATAGACACAAGCCTAAAACTTATTTAGAAACCCTACAGTTGAGGGAACAAATGGTGTGAGGTATCTGTTTGATTTGGCCCTCTTATGGAAGGTATACCTCTTTCCAGAAGAGCAAAACTCAGAACTCAGCAGACAGAGGGTGTGTGGGTCGGCTAAGATGACCTTTGCCGTTTGAATGGCTCTTGCTTGATGAACATTATCAAGCTGCTGCAGGCTAGTGCCAGTGCAGCCCGATCTCACGAGGATTCGTGAAACTGTCACGTAAGTTTTAGTTTCGGTTTCGTGCGCACCAACACGATTTCGTCATGTTTTTCGTGCCGCTCACCACGAAATGCGCACCAATGTATTTTAAACGGCGGACTTTTCGTGCCACCCAGAACGTATTTCAAACGAATGTGTGTATTATATTTTTAATGTAAAACCATGGCGAATCCAACGCTATATTTTGCATGACATCGTCCCTAACCATAACCCTAACCATAACCATAACCCGGTGGTACACTTACCTTTTTTTTTTTTTTTTTTTTTTTTTTTTTCCCAATTTGCATAGGAATTTCAAGAATGTCCGGCGGCCGGCGGCCGCAAACGCGATCACACAAGCAGTATACGCCGATGGACAGCTTAGATCGTCATGAATCCGCTGGTATAAACCACTTTCAGCTGTGATTACCACAGCGGGTTTCGTTGTGAGCAACACGAAAAACATTTCGTGGTGAGCGGCACGAAAAACATGACGAAATCGTGTTGGTGCGCACGAAAAAGAAACAAAAAATTTACGTAACAGTTTCACGAATCCCCGTGAGACCGTGTTGGCCAGTGATATTTTGGCAAAGTTTGACAATGCTCCCCAGATGATTTTTACTAGAGATGCTAAGGTTTCTGTATCAGCAAATCACTGCAAAAGTAAGGACTGACTCAATAAAGGATGAATAAAACATTTTTAAAAGCAAACTGTCAACATTAAAGTCCCTCAGCTTCCTTAAAAAGAGCAATCTCTGGGTGGCTTTTTTGCAGATATAGTCCGTGTTGGCCTCAAAAACTCAGTTTGTCATCCAAGATGGTGCCCAAATATTTTATTATTTGTAGGTATTTTGAATAGAGGGGGATTAAAAATATCTTGAACTACAACTATGGCATGTCAGAAATACACTGTAAATGTCTAAACCTGAAAGTGATGCCAGTCATAATACAGGTGAACAGCAGATAACTGTAATGAGGAAAGCACATAGTTATGAATAATTAAAGCAATGCCATTTATTACGGGGAGAATGACATTGTGGGGAACTGAACTCTTCTTTTTGACTAGGAAGCACTGAATATCTGGAATTTGTGTCTGATCTGGGTGTTAAATGTTTAAATTGCTTGCAATACTACAACTGTAGCTTTCATGTTGACTGAAAAAGTTGTCAGTGGGACAACTAAACATATAATTCAGCGCACAAAGTAAAACTGACAAAACTGAAACTGGTGAACATGTACACAGTAATAGAATGAACTATAAATCTGATTATTAGAGAAGGAAGGAAGGAGACAAAAAGGAAGAGATGGAAAAATAAAACAGTAAATAAGTACTGGGAAGACACTGACTTGATGTAAAGGAAGCTAAAGTTCATTTTCACACTTTTACTCACACACTGAAAGCTCCAGCACTGCTCTCAAACACTGACACTGTTCTGTACAGTAGCTCTGTTCTCTATTTCTGGTTCTCTCCTCCCTCTGTTCAAAAAATTCTCTTTCTCTCTCTCTCTCCCACTCCACCTCAGCCTCTCTCTACCTCATCCCAGTGATTATAAATAACCTATGGAAGACATTTCAGAGTGCAGCTTTTTGCCGCAGGAGCTATCCCAGCAAATGGAATATAATAACCCCCTCCCCATCACCGCCACAGCCCCCCTTCCTTCTCCTCCACCTTCCCCGCGAGCTGCAGGTCCAATCGCTGCGGCAAGAAATATCAGTAATTAGGCGGCGAGCACAGTCTCCCCGCAATTACTGCCTGATATCTGAGACATTCGTTAAGCTTGTTAGTGGGGATTGCTGGCTTCATTAGGAGAGGGGTGAGAGCTGGCAACAGCAAAAGAGTCGATTTATATCCACAACGCTGGTGACCTCCGTCGCGCATCATCCTCATCCTCTAATTCTGCTGCTTCTCTGTCATCCAATGAAAATAGAACTTTACATAACTGAATAAAAACAACCCTCAGAGACAACAGATCTGTTTTTGATGGCGAATACAGTGGGTGGTGGGACGTAACAAGCTTTCTTCACAGTGATGATGGATGCGGAGGAATCTGTGCCCTGGTCAGTGCATAGTGAGACGTCAGTGTCCAGTGGTTAGCACATTCCTCAACATGGAAACTATTTCATGAGATTGAAAGAAGAAGAAGAAAAAAAAAGCAGCCCTACTGTGACTTTGTGGTAATGTTTTTTTCAATAATATAATGGGCTTTCGGAGATTGTGTTTTTAGTTGCTCTAAGATTGGTAGATGAACTGTGAAAACCTAAAATAGCTGAGCATGGAGCGAATTGGTATTTGTTTGACAGCAAATATATGGGAAAGCATTCTAGTCAACTGGGGAATCTACAAGTTATTTTAAAAAAAACAAACCACAAAATAAAAGCTTTTCAAGGATGGCAAAAACCAGCCATGTCTGTACCTTCATTACTGTGAGCTACTACGTATAGAGTGGATTTAAGAGCCAGACCCAGCATTTAGAAATATTTGGTTTGAAAGGAATGTTCTTCAAAGCAAATCATCAAAATCTGATGATAATGATAAAAAAAATCGAAAAGGGTCACTGGATTCTCAGCGGTCCAACGGGTCTTAAAGCAGTCGTGTCTAACATACGGTTCCACCAGGGAAATGAACTTATGTAAAACTTGTGATTGCTTTTTTCACAAAAATCCCCTTCTCTACGTATCTCTCTTAAAAAACTGACAAAAACAAAACATTTGCTCCAATCCAGTACAAAAAATTCTGACAACACGGGATATTGAGAAGCAAATAAAACACACTGACATGAATGCAGCATGGCTCAAAAACAGCGTAGAGAAGAGCAAGTTGCCAGAAAGCTGTTGGAAGATACATTCATCGTGGCGAAACATCTGTCAAGAGTTGATATGCGGAGTAGTGTGAAAAGATGCATGCGTATTTTGGAGGGCTGTTACAAACACTTTATCTTGTTTAGCTTGAAGGACCTGTCGGTTGTGTTCATGGCTGGATTAGCCTGTTAAGAGGTCACAGGGACAAACAATGCAAAAAATGGATTCTGCTTTTTACCCTTTTACTTCCAAGTTCTCAATATACACAGTGTGCAGCTGTTGACTACAGATGACAGCTTTATTATCAACCCAGAAGCCCAGGTAAAGCAGTACCTCAGTCAGTTTGACTAATTAAGACTTTCATTTCAGAATAAAAGCAGGGCTGTAATGTACAGCTCTTTACTGCTGACTTTGATGTGAGAGCTGAGCCAAAGTAAAAATAATAGCATGTTGAAATTACTTGACTGACTGAATTTGAGGATCTCTGTGTGGGAAAATGTTCTCAGGAAATCCACTGTTCAAAACTATTTTTACTCCAGTGTTGACAAACCATATAGATTCTGACAAACCCTGCACAGCTTGAGTTTAACTGCCACTAAATGACAGCCACTGTCAGTTCCACTGTGGAGCTCAGACACTCGATTGAAAAAGGAGGATAATATTTATTCCAGGTCTGAAAAAACACTATTAAAACAAAGCCAGTTGGGAATAATTAAGGTGCAGAACTTGTTCAGTGGCCACTGATTAGGTCTTGTAAAGTTTTTCAAGAAAGCACAAATAGGGAGTGCAAAAAAAGATAAACAGGTGTTGAAATTAAAGTCCAGCAAAACTTGGCAGAAACTGAGGTTGGTGACATTTTAGTTTTTGTTTGGTGTTCTTTCAAGAAGCAGCTTTGATTATGCCCCTTTTATTTTGAAAGTTTTCTTCCTTTTATAAAAGAGTCTTAGTTTTCAAAAACCAATGGATCAAAGATGGAAAAAAACAGTCCATGTACAGAAGACAAGAAAGGACATTTATGTTTCCTCTGTTGTGCTAATTGTCTGCAAACCAAGTCTTTTAACGAGGATGAGGGGTTTCTTCTTTGACAGAGAGCAAGCTAAAAATATGTTAAAATACTCCACATGTACAAATCGTCATGCAGAGGACAAACTGATTTGATACGTAATTTTCAAGGAATATAGCTTCAGTTTCGATTTTTTTTGACATGGTTCTTTTTTAAGCAAATAAAATGAACAGAAAATAAATTTAAACAACTTTTTCGAAAAAGTAAAAGTGCCATCTCATGTTGCACAGCGCATATTAGAAGTTTGAGAACCACATCTTCCTGTTTTTAAGAGTCTTCTGCCTTCTTTCTTGGAGACACTGCAGTGGAAAGCAAACAATGTTGCCAACAGTGCTGAGACATCCACAGCATTAATGTTGGAGGGTGATCATTTCTAAAAGTGTGAAATACAGTCTTCCAAGAAATCCAAAGGCCTGCAATGGCCGACACAACCACCTGAAGATGTATTCAGTGCTTTACTTAAGCCGACTGCCTTATCCACAGTGACTTACAATAAGGGCAACAGAATGAATCAAGTTTGTATGATCATTTGTACTTAGAGTTCCTAGCTTAACATTGATTCCTGTTTAGAATTAAAGGGTTTCTTGGAGTGAAACGTGGGACAGATCGGTCGATTTCTCATTTGTGTTTGCAGAACCAGACGACGTCATGATGTTTATTTATAGGAGAGAAGATCTTGCTGTGGTTTTGACTCTTGGTCACTGTGAACAGCTGCTGATTCTTCCGTGTTGCAGCATTTTGTCAAGCGGTACGTACAGCGACTGCAACAAGAAGCAAACACAGCTTCCAAAGCTCAGATGACACATCTCAAATATTTTGCAAGTAAACATTGCTGCAGTGCCCTGCATACAAAGGTACTGACAAAATACATGCACACCCATACTCACTTTCCACACTGAGCCTGTCTCTTTGCTTGTTTACACAACTCATTTGTCTGTGATAATGCACATATTGATAATTTGCAGAGGGTCCCTGCCCAGCAACCAGTGGATTGTATTGATCTACTGGTTCCTGTCAAACACATGAACATCTGTGTGCCACTGGGTAACCCTTAGTGACACTGTCTGACTGTAATTGTACAGTTGTGCTATAGTGCAAAAATCTGAGCCAACTATTTGAATGGCTGAAGATATTTAAGAAGGCTTTGGAGTGACATTTAAATCCATCCTTACAAGACAAGATTCAGAGCGGTTAGATGGTGTCCTTCAAGGGGGACATGAAGACATTTCCAAGTTTATATTTTCATTCAAGGTCTATGTTTGCATTATTTACAGTTAAAAATGCTCCACTAATTTAACTTACTGGCCCTTTATGCGGTTCACCTCTCTCAAGGTCCCCCTAAAATGAAACCACTCTGTTCTGATTGACCACACAAAAACACTAATTTGAGTTCTTTGCTCAGAATGTCAATGTTAAATATATCTGTACACATTTAAGCCCAAAGCCAATCTGTAAAATGTGAGTGGACAATGCCAGCAGCTCTCTGAACATCCTCACCAAACAAAGGCTACAGAACAGACGGACGTTAGTGGGCATGTGCCAACCATCTGATGTCACTCTGAAGGGGAGGTAGAGGTAACATTTCAAAGGAGGCTTTCAAAGCAGGCTGGTGCTTCAGCTTTAAAAGTTTGGGAATTTTTTCTATGCAAAACATCGACTGATAGCCACAGTATGCAAATGATGGAAAATCACATTAAGTGCAGTAAAAACACAAGAAAACTCTTGGTTTCAGTTATTTCACAGGATCTGTATTTGTGTTTTAATTCAAACCAGTAGGGAATATTAGTAGTTCCTTAGAATAAAGTAGCTACTTCTGTGCTTTGCCAGTGTTGCATTGCTGAGCCACAGTGGAAGGGTATCAACCAAAAGAGGATCTTTCATACCAAAAACACAAAATTTTGGATAATGTCCATGTGATTTGGCTAACTCAAGATGCTGGCAAGGCCCTTGAGAAATGCTGGACTCCACAACAAATTCCACAAATCTCAGAAAGTTATGACCAAGAAACAAAAGGAAGAATGTGTTTCAATTATTTGAATTTTTCTCAAAAAATATTTCCTTTGCCTCTTCACCAGAAATGTATTTATTCATTTGTTTGTTGAACTTAAATTGCTCAAATCCAGCAGTAGAATGCAAATTTACTCTATACTGCTAAATTCATAGTCCTACAGTCTGTAGGTTCAATGGTATTTTTTTTCTTCTAACACATTACCTCTATAAATTCAGTTGGAATGGATTAAGAGTTGCTTTCACTTCAAAGTTCAAAAACATCCTATTAATGGAAAATTTATAGAGTCTTAAGTGAGTCCATAAAATGATGCCTTTAGATTAAATCAAAATTAAAATTCAAGTTAAAAGTGGCAGGCCACATCTGGAAAATATCAGAGATGCAGTTCAAAATGTTAGTCAGATTTCATTTTTTAAAAGCAGAACTTGTTGGCAAACATATTCATCATGATGTCAGTGGTGTCATTATTAAAGTAAATGCTTGGGATGCATCACTTTGCGAAAGAGAATGAAAATAGATGCTGGAATGTATTATGAAAATATCACAAAAACTTCTAATTGTGGATTTAATTTTCATCTTTCTGCAGCTTTCTTTTCCCCAGTGTTTATTTTATATGTGAATGTATTCAGCCTGCATCTTTTCAGGCACATCATTAGCAGCTATCACACAGAGAAGGTGTGTTAACTATTAATGCGTCAATGCACTGCTTTTAGTTTTTTTTTTTAGAGATCCCTAATCACACCTTTTTAACCAAGACTTCAGTTTTGATTGAAAGCGATGAGTGTTTTTTGTCATGTAATGCATGAGGAGATTCACGTCCACCCTTTGGTTTCTCCCTTTAATGTGCAGAAGTCATTAGGGCAGCAACAAGGATGTGATCCCTCACCAGCTTCCCACTCACAGACACTGTAAGTTGTTTGAACAGCTTCCAGACCGATACACCGGGAATTGATGATCACTTCAAAAACAAATTACGATATAAAGTGTTGTAAGGAATCTTGCCATTGCTTCAAACGGGGAATCTAATGATATGTTTTTTTTTAAAATTATTATTAGTTTTGGTTATTGGTAATGAAGTAAGACTTCTAGCTGATATTTGGAACCAATACACAATAAATGTAATGTTTAAACAGCATGTGACAGCAGAAAACCAGTCATTCATAACTTCATAAGTTAGTATAGCCTCAACCACTGTGAGAGAAGCTTGTTTCCTGGTTTGTGGCAACGGTTTCTGCTTGAGAAACATTTCTGAGGCCACAGAATGACGGCAGACAGAGAGAGATGGGAGCATCAGACATGACGTAGCACATTTAATTCGGTCAATAAAAATACTGATACGGTAATTGGAAAATGCCACATATGGTCCATGCTGATCAGCCAGGCCAATAGTTAATCTACCCCTATTTTAAACTAAGGCCTCGTTTGCACCTGAGCTCTGTTGTACCAGAGTGCCACAGCACATTCAAGTAAAAGGACCATGACTGATCCCTAATATCCACAATTTCATGTTCAGCTTATACTTCTACTCTATTACATGGTCTATTTGACCTGCTTAATGATGACATTACACTCATGCAGAGGACAAGACAATAATCAGTCTAAATGGTCATTTGGTCAACATCTCTATTCTCACATTACCAGAACAGCGCTTCAGTGTGTGCAATGCCAAGCAATTAACTGAGCTCAGTGACTCAATTACTGCTTCTTCTCAGTTAAAACGGACTCACCAAAGTCTAATCATCTGAAAATTTTAAAGCTCAGTTTTCAACTGTTTTTTTATATGTAGTTTGCAGAATAAAGTTTTTAAAGAGCCTCGCAAGCCAAATGAGTCTCGAAATCTTCCCCGCCAGTAAGATGCAAGCGACAACAGAGTCAGTCTGACAGAGAGAGTCAGCCACAAATTGGACAGCCCAGTCACAGCTTTACAAGCGCATCCACATGGGTGACACAAACAGAGGCAGGAGTAGCAAAAACAGAAGTAATGATGGAAAAGGAAAATGCACAAAACATGTTGAATAAATAAAAAATAGTCTCAAAATAACTACCCAGAGAGCAAAGATCATGAGAAATGAGCGAACATGCAGATATCTACGAGAGACTCTTACCGGAGCTCCGTACATACAAACGGTGAATGTAATGACTTACAACAAGCTAAAAGGCAGTGAACTGTGAAAACGTTGATTGTCACCCAAGTGAAGTAAATAAGGAATACATTATCTGCGTGAGAAAACATGGAGTGTGAAGTGTGATATAAGCCTCCTCCGAATGCCCATGCTGCTGTGAAATCTTGCACATAACTCACATCGAAATTGTACTACCCGTGGGTATGGGTTGTCCTGTGTTGTCTGAAAGATGGACAAATTAATAAAATGCTGCATCAAAAAAGAGCCCAGCAGAGGCCACAAGATATCAATAAACCAAAACAAGCTCAAGAAAGAAAGTTGTTTTTGATTAATTTGTAAAAAAGACGAACCCATCCCCCTGTACACATGGCAAAATAGAAATTAGGCTTAGGTAATATTTTTGGAAAGTTTTCAAAGGTAAAGCCCATAATAGCGTTCCTTATCCACCACATACAGACAGAAGTGATGGCTTAGTTCCTCCAGGCTTATGTGAGACTTATAGATTTAAGTTGTCCTCCTGCCAACCAAATACTGCGGACCCGTCTGGTATGCAGTGGGAGAAGGAGCCATAAATAAGGAACTGTTAATCTCCTCGTGGTAAATTACTCATTGATTCTAATGGCATCATTTGCGTACCAATGCACTATTTCATGACAAGAGATTTGGACGGTGATATGAGAGGCCAGAACTGGACTTAAACCGTGCAGTATTGTTTGAATGCTTGAGCCACTGTATTATGTACAAGTTCACCCATACTCAGTTAAATGCAACCTCATGTAAGAAAGCTTCAATGGGTTTTGTTTGCATTTCAAGTTTTTGGTTTTTTCTACATGTGGATTTTTCTGAATATGGAAAATCTGGCTTCCGTGTAAAGCTTTATTTAAAGTTTCATATCCGAAGTTTTGACCTGTCACAGTAATCCTGGCATAAGTCATCTGCTGCACTGTCATCATATTTAATACGTGGTGCTAAATGCTTCACAAAAATAATTATGAGCAAACAGATCTGAAGACAAAGCAAGCACCAGATTAACATACTGAGGGTCTCCTGGGCAAAACACTCCTGCTGAACTCCTATTAAAGTCTGTTTCTGCAGTATTTCTTCCTCACTTTGTGTTCCCACACAAAATTTGTGCCCCACAAGCTCTGGACTTCTAAAGTTCTCTGTCCAGAAGAGAGATTTATGTGATGCTAGACTGTAATCTGGCCTAGAGCCCAGGAAACGGCCATAAGAAGTAATAATAAAGGTCTGCATAGCCATGAAATTTACACATCAACAACAACAAAGCATGCCAGACAGTGTCCTCATAAAAGATGTTTGGGGGTTATTTGTGAAGGAATGAAACTCTGCCCTTCACCATGGTCTTTAACCCAGACTGTTCCCCAGTGGAGCTGCTCGGAGGCCATCATAGCGATGTTGAGGGTTGTAATGACAGCTGCTGATGAGAGGATGTTGGGACCTGGCAGAAGTTTATTGAGCATGCACGCTCTGCAACGCTTGGTTTGATAATCACCCGTGTACTTCAGCGGTACCTGCATCCATCATGCCACTTTGTAAACACAGCTGGATGGTGGAAGCGCACGCTGGGTTCTACTGGCACAAACTCGAGCCTCTTGAAGAAAACCAGAGGAAACGTTGCAGTGACTCAGTTCAATTGACTCTTGAAAGTTTCCAGTGCCCTTTTCCACCTGACTGGGGGATGCCCATGAATGCCTCTATGATCATGACAGTCAAATCAGCTATTTCCGCTGCCTCTTCATTCACATGACATGAATCCAACTAAGCATTTGAGAGATGAGAGAGAGAAAAGAGGAACGTCGAGTGCAGATGCACTAAAAGCCAAGCTGGTTGGAAAAGTGGAAAGTACCTGAATAAACATGAACCGACATCCCTGTGGAAGGCTGCTGAATTCTGCCCTGCCAGCAAAACAAGATGGAACTCAGCATTGAGCAAGTGTGTGTGTGTGTGTGTGTGTGTGTGTGTGGAGTCTCCAGGCTTTCATTTTTCATCACATACTGTAATCTGTATTTATTTTCTATATTTCCCTTGACTAGTTGTCAAACTTTTATCAAATTCCATATGTTTTCCCCTCTGCAGTATATCTATTTTTCAAGGTGTCCATTTTTGTGATGCGTGAAATTTCCTAGCTGTCGCTATCAGCTGTAAACCACTGTTGGCTGGGACAGGAGCAAGAGCCTCTGGGGTTATCTTGAGCACACACACGCACATTTACACACACATGGTTGACAGCCAAACCAGGAGTGAGTGACTATAGCTGTTATCTCAGACATATCTCCAGACAGCGGTTATCCAAATCTGTGCACTCGGCTTGGCACAGCACACCACCCCAAGCCTTTTAGATACACTAGTCTGGACAGATGGATAGCAGAGAGAGGGAGGCAAGAGAGAGAGAGAGAGAGCAAGAGGGGGGAGAGTCAGTTTCGATGCATTACCAAAGAGAGACGGATGGACTGAAGGCGGAGGGCGAGAAATTGTAAAGGAGAGGGGTGAGAGGCAGACTCCAGCCATTTAGATGTGCCGTGATGGAGGGAAAAGGAGAGAGCCAGGACAAATGAAAGGAAATAGACTGATGTGGGTGATAGAGGAGCAGATAGAGAGTAAGCAGACAGAACTGGAGAGATGATGACCTGACTGTATTAAGCTGCTCTATGTCAGGAAATTGGCCGCTGACCCGATGCTCGCTGACAAGCCATGAAACTGTCTGTCACAACATCCAGATTAACAAGTCATTTAGGCTAGCGCTCAGTCTCAATCTGCTTTTTTATAGAACAAAAAGAAGGCACAGATTCCATTTGAATTTGCCAACACCATTTGTGTACACTTTCTTTGACGGTTTTGTGCTTGTATGTTCAAGGAAAGCAGGTGAGTCCATTTTTAAAAGGAGTATGAGCAGCACATAGGCCTTATACCATTTAAAACAAACCCGTTAAAGTATATTTTAAAAGTAATATTTGCTTTCATGTCAACAATCATATATTTACCTACTTACCCGATGTTAATATGAGGATGATATGAAACCCCCTATATTACAAATAAGTAATTTCTATAAGAGGATGACACTAATTTTACTTTGTTTTAAATAGAAATTTTGATATACAGACAAAACTGACCTAAAGAAGAGAGGTCTTTGCTGAGTAAATTACAACATAAATCTACTAAATGCAGCTAAATTTCGACTTATAAGATAAAAACCACACAAATCACATAAAAATTACAATTTATTCACAATTTTCAATCACGGCATCATCCAGAAGTTACTTAAATCTAACTTTTCATGACAAATCCATAGTATGTCAAATACAGCATGCCCCCCCCCCCCCCCCCCCCCAAAAAAAAAAAAACAAAAACAAACAAACAAAAAAAAACGGCATGCTTTATCTGGCTGTCCTGACCCACAATCCTTTGAACAGTGGAAAATCCATCACGGTATCTTGCGTCAGTATAACCAAGTTTGAGATGCCAACGGATGACAACTCACTTCTCGCAAAAGAATGCAACAGATATATGAGCAAGACGGACAAAGCCTAAGGAGCAATATTATGACAAAGTAGTATATGACAATTGTATGCAAAGTGTATGCAACAGCATGCGTTTTGTCAGGGCATCTGCAGTTTACATTGAAAATAAATGATGAAATACCGTGACGAGTTTTGTGTAACGCAACTGTAATAAAAGGAAGTGGAAGGAAAGCTTATAGTCAGTCTGACGTGTATGGCAGAAGGAGGTGAAATATGAATGTATTAAGAAAAGCTTGCTGCAGTGCATATTTTACATGTTAGTCATACGTACAAAATTGCTTAATCTAATAGCCGACACAACAAATATTAAGAAGGGGGCACATCTGTCCAAGTGCATGCACAGAATGTGGTCAAAGCTTCGTATACCTTTAATGTCTATTTTCTAAATGCGCTGCAGCTGGCACAGCGGACGAGGACACATGGGATTCATTATAAATGAATGAACTTCCATCTTAGGCCAACAGACATAACTGATGTGGACAAGGTGTGAGACGGGAGAGGACGGACACAGGAAGGGTACCGACTCGGATCCGCAGCAACCCCACAGAAAGTTTTACGATTCTTGGACCACAGTCAGCTCCTACCTCACATGTCCTCTACTGTTACTGTAACTTTGCAGTGTCCACTCGCGTGATTGACTGCCCGAAGTGTCGCTCCACACTGTGACATTTCAGGCTTTGTATCGAGGTTTGAGGCTCCAATCAATGTCAAACTGGCCGGTTGAAAATTTCAGTTTATATAGTTGAGTTCGGCAACTGTACTGTCCTGTTTATCAGTTTTCACAGCAGCCTTGGCTTGACTGCTGTGCTAGCTTGACAAATACTTTCTGATTTCACACTCACTGGTCAGTAGTAGTTCTGTATACCTGTGCAGTCCATTGCACAAACACAACAGCTCAGCCATATACCCTACCTTAATAATGTTCACTATTTGTTAAAACTGTTGGAAATGTACCGATGATATATTTATTATGGAAGCCATAGTGAAAGGTGGTGTTGTATTTTAGAATATTAGAAGCACTATTGCAGCCCAAAACTACATAACCACAGACTATGACCTTGATGCTTAACCACAGAATTTAATTAGCAATTCAATGTCAAAAAAAAGTGTAAAAGTAAAACAGAAGATTTAATGGCAGGACATGTGTATCAGACTGAAATAAGTGTAAAAATTGGCAAATCGGCAAACTGGAATTTATTCATTAGAATTAATACACTTTTTTTTGCTATCTATTGCATATTTTGTGGCAGCTGTTCTGTGTCATATTCAAGGGCCTAAGAATTAAAAGTGTAAGATTTTGTTCATATTGTAAAACCCTCCATGATAACGCTGTGATTTTAGGCTAAATACATGAAATCGACTTGATTATATAGCAATGAGCCTACAAAGTGTTTTAAATTATGCAACAAACCCCTTCAGCACTCCTCAGACTAAACTGTCATCCGTGGTGAAGGTTGAAACTGCAAACGCTCATCTCTGCACAGAGTCATCTGAAGCCTCTAGTGCTGATGAAATTGTATGTCCATTTTTTGGGAACCACTTCCATGAGAGCCAAAAAACCCCTATCTGTCCTTTGAAAAGTCCATCAAGTGATCTATTAGTCTACCCTCTCGGCAACGCACTGCTTTTAGTCTCAACCGTTTCTATCCAGTCACAGGCATACAACTTAAGACATCCTGTGTCTTTTCTCACACTGTGCCAAACCACAGTCTTTTGCTGGTTTTAACTCGACTCTCTTTCATTCTGTTCACTTCGCTTCCTCGCCTCTGTCGCCCCCTTTTTTCTTGATTGTTTTATAATCTTCCTTTTCCATCTCTCCCCACTGTCCATCTCCTCTTCCACTTCTCCTCCTCCTCCGCAATCAACAAACAGCCTCTCTCTCTCTCTCAGTCTCTCACGCACACATATGTGCCGCCCTGAAAGCCTCGAAGACGGAGATCTATAATATATCTGGAGGAGTTGGTCAGAAACTTTCCACTTTGTCAAGGCGAAGCAGATGGACACTGGCATGGTAATGACTACACACATTGAAACGCACACGCTGAGAATTGGGCACACAAAAGAACATCTTCAAGCCCAGACAGACACACATACACCTCCCATAGTAGTAATGATGCAGCTGTCATTCTGGTTATCTGTGGAAGGAGAAGAGCTCTGCCGGTTTGACAGACACTCTTCAGAGTCCTCAGAGTGGCTGAGCTCTCCGACAGCTGCAGCTGCTATGTGTGCGAGTGAGGAGGGAGAAAAGCGAAAAAGAGTTGCAGAAACGGACTCCATCCACACATGTGAATTCGACATATATCTTTCTGTATCGTCTCACACATGTATCAGACAGTATATGCATATGTGTGCATGCCGCCTGACACACTCGCCAATGCTTTCTTGAACAACACTGTTCCATCATGCCAGCAGCTCTGCTTTGCACTCGCATACCTGGAACATGTGCACGCAAAGAGAGAAGTTAGAGACCAGAAGGTTGTGTACATGCGTGGACTTCAGAAATCCATTTCCAGTTCTCATCTTCTTCTCCTTCCCATAATCTATCTATCCTGTCTATGCTGTCACCATCACTCACCGAAAATCCACTCACTGATTCACTCTCCACAGTCCCAGAGGTACTGAGCATATGTGTGTGCGTCTATGAGTATATCTGAAGATGAGAAATGGATTTCTGAGAGTGTGTGGTGTGTGTGTGTGTGTGTGGGCGAAGGAGAAAGAAAAGAAAGAAAAGAAAGGAAGAAAGTAAAATCCCAGACATGCAAAACAAGTCAGCATGGCGCCAACATGTTCGGTATGCGTGTTTTTGCTCACATAGGATGATGCTTTTCTTTTTGCTTTTTTGATTACATGTCTTTGCATCAGCATGTGTCAAGGACGAAGGATGAAAGGTGAACATCCCGTGCATCTGACAAGGTGTTGACACGTCATCATTTCTCTCGCTGTCAGACAGGTGGAGTGATGAAATAAACTGCGGCTGCTTTAACGGTTGATTTCTTTCTTTTCACTGGTGTGCCAGAGACCGAAGAACAGGAAGAAGACATGGCCACAGATCTGCACCCAGGCATTCACAAACGCACTTGCATTTTTGATTATGTGTTTGAAGAGGAAGCTTTCACACTTCCTCAATTCCTAACCTGAAGGTCTGCTTTTGTTTCAAACGGCAACTTAATCAAAACTTACTTTTTCAAATGGTAAGTTCAAAATAGCTCCAATTAAGGAAGAGTTGGAACACTTGGAACAAATATCTTTGGAAGAAACGTAAATTGTATAAAGTCAAAAGTGTAGGGTCAAATCTGCAGGTGAACATAAAGAGAAAACTCAAACACAGGAGCAGCTTTGATTCTTCGGCCTTGTTCCAAGAAACATGATTGTTCTTATCAAATCAAAACCTACAAACACACGCCTCTCAGCAGCCATTTAGTCATTGGTTGCATTGGTGTATTTGATTGCCTCAATTTTTGGCAAATAGCTGCCACATTTCACTGTCAAAAAGAAAATATTAAGAAAACTGAAAATATTGAGGCAATTTGATGAGTTTTGTCTACTGTTGTTGACCTTGCTGTGGTTTACTGTTGCTAAAATAACAACATATAAATACTAGATTGAGAAAGGCAAATTTAACTGAACTCAAAGAATGCTCAATAAACAAATGAGTAAATAAAGCAAAACATCAGCATTAAGTCTATTTAAGTCCACAGGCGTGCGATGAATAGCTACTGATCTTCTTTACTTTACACTAATCACAATGAACTGGACTAGTAAAAATCTGTAAACATATCCCACATACATCAAAATTGCATCTTCCTCCTCTTCCTTTAAGCCCTGCTAGTCCAACTAAAGTGTTTGGTCTGAGTTGCCAAGTTCTAAACATGTGTCTGGAAGTCAAAGTTCTCTACAAAATAGGCCAAGCTAATTCTGACCTTATCCTAGGACACACAGCATTGCTTTCAACCATGGACTGGAGAGAAAATATCAGTTTAAATGACAACCACACACTCTGTCATATCAATTCTAGGGTGAGTCCAATCTTTTCCATTTTGAAACACTGTAATGGAAACATGTAGAATAGGCAGAGAAGTTCGCTCAATTAAAAAAAAAAAAGAAAAATAAAACTACCAGCACTGTTTTGATGCTTGCTGGGGTGTCATATTTAAAAATGGCAATGGTTATTAAATGAACCTGCAGCAAGGTGTTGATTCATGTTTGCTACAAACTTGCGCCTCAGAGTGATTAGGCGACGTATATGTTTTATAGTTTGCGCCCACGGTAATGACATCTCGGTGGCAGTCGGTAGCAGACTGCACCTCTGGGACTCAGAGATAAGCTTCTGGGTGTATGAGAGATCATCAGCCTCAAAGGTTAACCAGGAGGGTGATAAAAGCCTTGGTATTTGGGTCATGCAGGGAGGGCGCTGTGAAAGCAAACTCAGTTTTAAAGTTAAAGGGTTTAGGCAGTTTTTCCCATGACGGCACCAACCACCAAAGTGCCGCCATCCGGAGAGCTCAAGGATGGCTCAAGTTTTTGCAGGGTGTGTCACGAGAGAGTGTCAGTGGGGGGCAACTTTTTACACAAATCCATCATAGTGAGTGATGATTTTATTGCTCAGCATGTCTTTGTGATTACAGTTTTACATGTTTTTTCCATCAAAAGTGGCATCACTGCGCTGCATATTTACACCAAGGTGGAAAAAGTTGTGACTCTCACCCATGATGTTTTCACACTGCACCATATTTTGTGCTTCCATCAAAAAAGCCCACGTGGCTCACAGCATGTTGACAGTTTGTGGGATTGTACACAGGAATTAAATATGTCAAGAGCAGGCCTATATTTGATATAATTAGACAGATTCTACATAAAACTGTTGTACTCTGAATAGGGCAGTGCATCAGTATCAAGTGGCCTTCCACTAAAGGAGAAGAGAATATAAATACAAAAGAATTAATATGCAGTATTTTGAATAATTACATTAAAATGAATTTGACATTCTACAGTATTAAACCAAAAGTTTCGAACTTCCTTCTGCCACCCTTTCATTTAAATATTTCTTGTTGCATCTGTATTTATGTTGTATTTGTTTTTGGTAAATGAAATAAACGATTAATTGTCAAATTGTCAATTTTTAATATGCAGACATTTCCATCAATATATAATCGCAGGACATTTTGTAACATAGATGACAGGTATCGTAGTTCATATTTTTGCTGTTTGGCCACCTATAACCAAACACCACATGGCATATTTCAAGAAAGATTTTTCTAAATATTATATACACAATTGAGTAAAATTTAAAGTTATTTGTAAAGATATCGTAGTAAACTTGTTAACACGTGATAAACCCACACTTCACGAACACACTACTTTACATGAAATAACATAGAAAGCCTTGGAGTCTTGCCAGTCTATTCTATTCTTGCCAAAGTGTGTTTGAGTTGTTCTGGTATTGTACTCTATCTACACTTGAACTCGAGCTTGCCTTTTATCTTAATGAAATGGTTAAATAGGTCATCTCAAGAAGACCTACATCTTGTTAAGTAGCACTTAATTAAAATGGACACATATGCTGTTTAAGCAGAATGTCAGACCAATTTGTATTCAGTCATGAAACAAAAGAGGTGACGTTTGTGATCTATTTCACACCCTACCTTGTCATGCATCTATCCATTCCACCTGCAGCATCTGACTGACACAAGGGGAAAACTCACTGATAGAACAAAAGGAAACCCTGTGAAACAGTCAACTTAACATTACGGTGGTGTGAACGAAGACACATTTTAGTCACAGTCTGAATTATTACCAAGCATTGTAATGTTATATACACTGCTGAAGATGGATTTACTTAGGTTGAGATTTCTTCAATGACAGTGAAGAGCAATTGTGACATGGATTAACCCAGGGATGTCAAACTCATTCCACAAAGGGCCGGTGTGGCTGCAGGTTTTTGTTCCAACTAAGCAGCATCACACCAGACGTGACTCATTGAATCAACCAATCTCAGTCTCCAGACAGGTGATTGGTCAGACTGTGTGCTCTAGATATGTTGGAAATAAATGCTGTAGCCTAGAGCACACAGTCTGACCAATCACCTGTCTGGAGACTGAGATTGGAATGAGTTTGACATCCCTGGATTAACCCCTTCCCAATTTAACCCCTGGTTGTACTATTTATTTTGGCACTGGACAGACGTGAATAAGCTGAAGATTTCATGCTTATCTTTGGTCAGGTTAATCATGAGAAACAAAGACAACAAGTCAGCCCTTTAACGTTAAAGTAAAAATTTCATGTGCTCTGTACTTTTGAAGAAAAATCTACTTTCAGTATGTTTCCACTTCATGCCAACCTTGGTCTTATTTAAATATTTGTCAGAATATCCAATCAACTAACAGTCTGACTCACCGGATGTAGACTGCGGGTATAAACCTGCCACTGGCTTCTCATTTTAGTTGGCATTCTCCTCTCCTTCCACTATGTGCATGCTTTTAAAATCCACCTCGCTACAGCAAACAACCTCCAAGCAGCAACCTACCACACTGACAATTTCCAATTTTTTCAGAATTTGGATCACGCAGTAAGGCAATCCTGCTAGTTTATTTCAGTAAATTATCCATTTCAAAAACAGTTCTGACCTCCCTCCATGCAAACAAAACAATTCTACACATCATTGTTTTAAGGGGAACACAGACACCACATCCTTCACTTAGCTCCAACAAAGATGACTGTGATTGGTTTAAAGAAACACAAATAAGCCAGGGCACTTTTCCATTATAGCCGACAGTGAGCGAGATGCTAATTGAAAATTGGTAAATCTGTTCCTGTGTATGGAAACTGGGATGAAACAGCAAATACTCATATAGAGCACATAAAGCAAATATTTAATGGATTGGTAATCCAAAATGGTGGTAGTTTAATCATTAATGAAAATACTAATAATGAGAGTTGGGGAAATTCTATTTATTATGCTAGAAACTGAGTTATTGTGTGGATGTAATGTGTGTTACTGCGCATGTTAAAGCTGCTGTCCGGAGTTTCCATTTGTTTTCAATTTATGTATCGTTTTTTAACAAAGCTTAAATGTGTTAGTCTAGTTCGATACTATAATATAAAGTTAGTATAACGCGATATGAAAATTTATTCCTGAGCTCCGCCTTCCTCTCATAGACCCCCATGTTATTCCAAAAAGCGCCGGTCGCTGCCGACCAATCGAGTTCGAGCTTCAGCTTTGTCATGCTGTCAATCAACGGTTACGCGCACAGCAAGCAAGCCCATGCAGAGGTGGGCGAGCTACGCACTACGCAACCGCGCGCACATTTGTTTTGCTTGTGGAGGAGAGAGCATCAGGGATCAGCAACTTCCAGAAAAGTTATCAATCCCACGGCTTGTCAGGCCAAGAGACTGCAGGACGTTTTTTTGGCTCGGAGTGCTCGCGTCGCTCCCCGACCACGGCCTCCATAGCCCGCCTGACGGCTTCGTTTAGATGCCCGACCTCTGGAGGAAGATGTTGGGGCGTCTGGGACATACTCTTCGTCAGAGGAGTCATGCAATTCTGAACTCTAGATAGAAATAAATAAACAATGTAACACATATACACGCGTAAATGCACTAAGTTTGATAAACAACGTCATCGAGAGGGATACACGAGTGTAATCACATATTGAAACTTTACTGGTTCGTCCTAGCAGATTTATGTTATTTTGGTATTAGGACAAGTTAGACTCAATACAGCATTCTAATGTAATTCCTTTATTATTTACTAAATGTACTAAATGCAGAAGAGGGGAAAACAGCAAAACAGGCCATATGCTGCAGCACTCCGGGCACTTCTCTCATGTACTGCGCGCGTGCACAAATAAAGGGGCGAAATCAGAGGGAGGGAGGGTGGGACCACCAGTGTTTTGGGAGACGCTGCGATTCAAACTCCGGACAGCAGCTTTAAGTATATACAATTTGAGTTAATGTATGAAGATGGTTTCGCTTAGGGTGTCTTTGTGAGTAAATAAGTCACTGTAAACATGAGTATTTTCCACTCAGCCCTTTGTGAAAAGGTTTATTAAATAAAATGTCAGTAATAAGCACTAAACACATGTGAATACTCTCTCTTCTCCCACAGCATTCATACATACAATCCCTCTGCCTCTGTAACCACTAAAGGTCACTGCCTTCTAACTAAACAGTTACGCTGACCAAAGGTCACCTATTTGCCGTGTACATGACTGCATAATTAAAAGGTCCCTGATTTGAATCTATTAGAATTTACTTTGGGATAGAAGAAGCCATGGAAGGTTATCGCCACAGCAACCACGTCATTTAGCATATATGCATTCTTTGTAAATGCCAGGGCTAATGCTTCTGACAACTTATTCTGGGGCATTTCCATCCAGTGTGAGTGAGCTGGTCTCCTTTAACCCCGCTGTTCGCGCTCTTTGTTCCAGACCTTTTGAAGTGTGAAAATTGACAAACGCCCAGCGGTGTCAAAAAGAATAGACCCACGCCACCCACTCATGTACTAAACTCTGCACAGATTTGTAACGGACAGGACACTCTGGGAAAACTCTTGCGATTTAACCTTTCATCTGCCCGGGGAAGTTGGACTAAACGCCCTTGCTGTTCTCCAGCAGCCCCTCTATTCACACTTATTCACAGGTGGGAGCTCACAATTACAGCCACCCATCCTCTGTCATTGGACAAAGGCACTGGAAGGTAATAGCCTCACTCAAAGGAGCACCAGCAGTGTTTCCAAAGAGAAGGTCATTTTAGCAGTTCTACAATTTCCAATTCAATCCCCCATTCTCTAACATCTGTAACCATTTTAAAGCTTCTCAAGCTCTCAAGGATGCAATTTTCCCCACTGACATCAGTCCACGTCAACCAACGAAATGACATCCAGAACATACAGCATCTGCACAGTAGATTACGGAACCTGAGAGTTGTCGTAATCACATGACTTTAGCATGAGAATAAGTCGAGAATATACATTATATGGTAACAGGTTGTTTTTTTTTTTAACAGCTTTCATTCACAGTCCAAGTTTCTCGTTTACCTCGGTACATTTAAATCCTTTTGAAAAATGAACCAATGTAGATTCTCCAATGGATAGAGGAGAGGTCCCACCTACTGATCTGTCCAAACGGTATTAGCAAACAGATAAAGTCCTGTATGTCTTCCAGGGTTTAGCTCGCTCAGTTAGTTCAGTCGCCACACAGCAGGAGAGTTCCCAAACTGAATGATTTGTCTTTCATTTCCACTTGATCGCACATTTACAATATGTATATTACACAAACCTTGTATCCACCACTTAAAAGTTCCCTAAACTGAGTACAAAAAAGAGGAAATTATCATTGTCTTCAAAAATGCACAAGTTTCCATGGCAACTGGGGTATTTCATTTGTAAAGGTTCGGAAAGGCACGCGAGCCGAACCTTAATTTTTGATATTTTTATCACAGATTATTGGTAAGTTAATAGAAAATAACTCTGTCAGTGGAAAATGTGATTCAAATGGTGATCTGATCTGCTGAAGTCAAACAGAAGTATTCAGACCCCAGGCAGGTAGTTTGAGATACATTCTTGTCAAATATTTCATCTAAGAAATGTGTGGGTGCCTGGCTGTGACTCTTATTCATATAATGCTCCGAGTCAAGATTACTGATGATGCTTGTGCAGTAAGATTCCAGTATGAAAATATCTGCAATCAAAATTAGAGTGCAATGGTCAGGAAAAAAAACTCCATTATAATAATTTCATGATGGTCACAGACTTTTGTAAAATAGAGCAATAAACAGCATAAAAGCTCAACGAAGAGGCAATGGATTTCTGCATTTGTCTTTAAATCTTTTTTTTTTCAAATGTGTTGTTGCTGAAATACCACTTCAAGAAAGAACTATTTAGTTCCACATCCCAGAGCTGTTGGGTAAAGAGTAAGAAACACAGCGACTGATGAGGTTTGGTGCAAAAACATGTTTGTAACAGGAGATAGACAAATTATTGTTATACAATTTAGAGCTTAGTGCAAGTGATTTACATGCCGGAGTGCTGCGCTTTAGGCTAAAAGGCTGCAAAGCCTTTTAGTAGACACTTCGAAGTAAGGTCAGATAAAGCAAATGCTCTTCATGTTTCAAACTTCCGTTTTCCCTCAGTCTGGGCAACAAGGTGCATAATTCACTGCAGGGCAAAGACAGAAATGAAGGCTGCCACCCCACGGCATTTCATTCCCTTTCTGATGGCTGTCTTGCGTGCCTAAAGATACTTTATCAAGTGCTATGAATCACAGATGCGAGGATCTGGCAGCACTTTAATGTACATTTTGCTGTCAAGGTGGGATGAGAAGTACGAAGGGGAAGACGGCTAGAATAACAAAGTAGGGGGGAAGGTGAAAGAGAGCATGAAGAGAGAGAGTGGGACAGGGTAGGAGGTGAAAAATCATCACTGTGTAAAATAAAAAATGAGAGAGGATTTGAGGGGAGGTTAGGAGGAAACAGAGGTACAGCATGCACATGAGGAAAGGTGAAAATGGAAGGGGTAAAATGGGAATCACAGGCAGGTTTCCAAAATGAAACAGAGATGAGGAGGAAGCCAGAAGTTAATAGGCAGAGGGAGGAGGAAGAACAGGAGGAAAGCACTAGGAGGGAGAAGAAAGGGAGGGGAAGCGAGCGTCTCCCAAAAGCAGGCCAGTGTGTAAGTGTGGCAGACTTAGTTACCCCCGGGCTTCCTTTACTCTCATGCATCCCCAGAGAAGCAATTAACAAAGAAATTATGGCGGAACAATTCACCCAAAGGCCCCGGGTGTCTCTCATGCCATTTAAGTGTGCTAATCACTTTTTCCATTACAGTACAGACAGAGAGAGAGAGAGAGAGGGAGGAGAGGGAACATGAGGGAGTGTGCAACAGAAATTGACAGAAACAAAGACAAAGATCATGATTGTGAACGATAGATAACATGTACAGATTGTGTACAGCCCCGTGGAGCGTTTTGCAGTGATGAAACACAGACCAAGGCATTAGCACATTATTGAATGTGATCTCAGCTGTCAGGCTGCATAGACGATCAGCCGCTCTTCTAGGCAGGATACAGAAGCGTGAAGATACGTAGCTTACGCAACTGTTCATAACTGAACTACTGGCCTACATTCCTGAGGAATACAACATCGTACCATAGAAGATGCCGACTGATAGGCTTTGTTTGTGATTATTAGCAATCGAGTAGACTGATAAATTACATTTGAACTGACACATATTTGCAGTAAAATTTTATTTCTTGTCGCTAAAATTTACTTCCCCTGTCACTTCATGTTTTACGTATTACTGATTAAAACAGAGCTTCTTACTTTAATCCTTCAGTGTTGACAGGCTTTTACTGAAGACGTGTAACCAATCAGACACTGCTGTGTGTGAGACAATGCTCAAGACCACAGAGTGGTGAATACAGATAAACAGAGGCAGCTGCATCAAAGCCAAGACAGCACATTTAAAAAAAAGAATTTATTTGTTCACAATAATTTAGAACACAGCTAACTGATTGGAACAATACTGAATATCTGATTCTATAATCGTCCCATCCCTAGCACCCACATACTTTCCTAAAATGCTCCTTATAGATAATTTCATGCTGTCAATCTGTGACTACAAACTTTAGACTTTTTTGTATTATTTACGCAACATTTAGTAAAATTTGGGTAATCTGGAAGCAAGTGTATTTTAATAATTACATAGTATTTAAGCTATAAGTATGATATGGATTTAGATCTGAGGGATCCTGCAGATGGTATGTGCAACACAGGTGGTAACAGGCACGGAAATGTGAAGCTAGTAAAAAATAATAAGCTTCGTAGGATGTTCCTTTTTCAGAATGTACAGAATGCACAGATACTGATATCAGAAATCCATAAGTTCACTGAGGTTCCTCAGCCTCATCATAAACATTTTTTTTTCTGTGATTCAATTAAAAGAAAAACAAAGTTTTTTTCAGTCAAGACAAATTTCTGCTCATTGGGGACTAACTACTTCCTACGGATGTAAAATAAAAAGGCGTATAAAGCATTCCTGGCTGAAAGTTTGCATGTATTTTAATTTAACAGGTAAATGTGTAAGTAATAATAATCTGTGAGTTAAAATAAACAGAAAACAAAAATGTCTATGGTTCCTTTAAAGATTAAAGTCTCAGATTGAGGTTAAAATAATGCCCAAACTAATTTACATATCAACATGGAGAAGTACAATTGCTGTCTAAATGGTAATTCAGGTAGCTTTTGGACTTGTTTTTTAAAGCAAACTGTACTTCTTTATATCAGCTACCTACAGCTCAGCTGAATGCAGAGTTGACTTGGATAAACTGACCTGGTTGGCTCAGGCTTGTTTAATAAGGATGCCTCCACTCAGCTGAGAGTGCAAACGCTTTCTTCTCTGTTCGGATTTATCTCTGGCCTCTAGCAATGTCTGCTGTCAGAGCGGATGATTTTTTCGACAGCCTGGAAATGAACTTTTACCTTGATAAAGTCTCGCACAGAAAAGTAAAAGACCCACTTCTTGTTCCTAAAACTAAAAGCACCTTGCAACCACAATGCTGCGGAGTGGAAGCATAGCAAAGCACAAAACGGTGACACAAATACCTCACGGCTGCCGCCTCACATTATAATTTCACTGTACAACCTGAGGAAGCAGCTCCCATCCCTTCATCCACTCCAGACGTACTCCTCTAGAACAAACGTCTGCATTTTAATTAAACCCAATCAAACTGAGCACATCTAACATTTACACTAAACGAGGCTCTATAAATAAAATGGATCTCTTCTAAATTAGGCACTCAGGCATGAAAGGCTTTGAGGCGCCGCCTGAACTCTTTTCCACCTTGCTTGAAGAAACAAACAAATTAGCCAACTTATATTAAAGCCTACCTGCTGTGCACGACAGGTAGCTATTTTCAGGTTGAATTTGTGTCTCAGATCTGAAGCTGGAGATGGCAACTCTCAAAGAATCCATGCAGTTTTTGTTTGACTTTTGGAGGCTGTTTGGTTTTTGCTATCACCAACGTAACACTTTCAGGAAGTTTTGAGATTTTAAGTTATGAAATTTCTTGGATTCCTTAGACGATCCTAACTTGAAAATGATGATAACATAGCCAGAATGTGTAAGACGGTATCAACACGCAGTGGTTTATCTCAACCCAGACTATTAGTTACAATAAAGTGGCCAACGAGGAACAGACAAAACAATAGCACTAACATTTATTTATGTGTGCTGACGGCTGGGTTGGGTTTTTTCTTTTTTTAAGAAATGAAAAAAACCTGACAAAGGCCCAACATGATAATTATAGTGTGTTTGACACCCTGCTTGGACTGCAAAATCCCAGTTTGTTGAGACATTTAGGATAGGAACTCAGGTTCTCCTTTGTGTGTATGCAGTGTGTGTGTGTGTGTGTGTGTGTGTGGGAAGTGTGTTACCTCCTTCACCACCCAACCAGCCAACAGGAGACTTGTGAAGTGTGAAATGGCTGAATGCAGCTCGGCACCCACTGCTACCGACACTCGTGAACATGGAGAAGTTTTCAGGTGCATCGACAAAATCAGATTTAACAACTTGAAGAGTTAGAAAGTTTCTTTTTTTTGAACCAAAAAAAACCCCAACTGTGAAATACACAATGAAGGCTAAGTATCAGAGAGCACCTGTTCACAAATACAGTCCCCAGCATGCAGGGCATGTTCCCACAACATTGGCTTGTATTACCTACAAGTTCTAACAATGTTTGAAAGAAAAGACTTGAAACTAATGTTCAAAGAATGATTCAAGGATATTTGTCATTTCAAATATTTTCCCATGAGTTTATAAGTTAACTAAAACAGAACATTTTATCATGTAAAGGGTGTTTGGAGAACGTTGTGGGACTATGAAACATGACAACAAAAGAACGTTCTCAAAACAACATTCAAAAAATGTTTGGGGCCTTAGAGACAGACTATGTTCTTATAAAACATTTGTGTCGCTTGATTTATTAGCAAAGGTGGAATATTTTGCCTGTAATATTCTGAGAATGTTGCTGCTGAAAACGTTATTTTATAAAACATTCACCAAATGTCGAATGAGAACAAAGGAAGTGCAACATTTGGATAATGTTTTCAGAACATTTTCACTGTGTTTTAAGAGGACATTATTGTGGCTTTAAGATTAACATTCGGGAAACTAATATAAAACTTCCAATGGAAAACATTATAACAGCTTTGTAGAACCTTTTTAGAATGTTTATACAACATAAAAAAAAAAATCTTGCTGGGTCAGTTGCCACCTTATTGGTACAGTTGCCACCTTATTGGTACAAGTAGCACATTACCAATCTGAAATAAATCCTGTTTACATGAAATGTGCTGCATTATAGTAAAAGCCATGTTCATTTTAAGTTTTCTTGTTTGGCTTTGTCTTTTAGTCTTCTTGTGAGTAATCTAGCTGTTTTTTGCTTTTTGGCATTCTACTCCAGAGACCATCAGACGGTGGTGAGCATGGGCGGACTGACAGATTCTGACAGATCTGTCAGTCCAGTCGCCTGATTAAAGACACATCATCAACACGTCGGACGCTTGTGAGGAAGACGCAGTCGAAACATGTAAAGCTAAAAACATCCTTAACCCTCAAGCGACCAAGCTATTTTGGCGACTGAAATGACCGACTTGGGTCATTTATGACCCCACTATATTTTACACAGAAATATGTCTACTTTAGTGCCCCAGGGCAGCTGTGGATAAAAATGTAGGTCTGCCAGCCATAGTGCACTGCAAATCACTGAAATATAGCGATTCGAGGTAGAAATAAATAAATAAAACTGAGGCCTACAATAGTGAAAAACTTATACATCTTTCTGGGGTCATAAGTGACCCCAGACAAGTTTCCATTATCCTTGTCACAGCAGTTGGCCGATCTCTACAAAAAACTATGAGCAACTGTAGGACAAGTAGATTGACAAATTCATGGTAGGAAACATTTTTCGGATAAAAGATACAAAAATGGCAAATATAATTATATGGCTGGGGTCATAAATGACCCCATTCGGTCGTTTGAGGGTTAATAATCCTTACAAAGTTGTCAGACAAAAAACCCTAGCTTAAAAACTGAATCTAATATTCCTCATAAAGATAAGATCTACTGGGGGACTATTGTGTTGTAAATGTCAGTATTAATTTGTGTGTCTGCGGAAGCTTTTCATGCTTTCGGCAAAGCTGCTTCCTTGTAAATAAGCATGAATTTTACAGCCTACAATACTATTTTACACAATAATGTGTACAAAGGAACATAAAGAAAAGATGTTTCCAGACAGGTATGGAGGAACCTGAATGCCCCATCCAGAGTCCTAACCTAAAAACCCTCTTCAACACATTTGGTATGAGCTGGAACTCCACCTGTGAGCCAGGCGTGTTAGCACAGCATCAGCATGGACTTCACTACCGCTTTTGTGACTGAACGGGTCCACATTCCTGCAGCCAGGTTAGAAAATTCGGTGTTTAATTGAAACCAGAACAGTGAGATTTATTTCATGCAGCTGGATTTTTGTGCCATGTTCAGATGTCCACATATTTTAGGCCATATCATGCTTGTCACATGCTCTCTCCTGATGATTCAACACCACTACGGATGAGAGATTACCGTCCACATTTGGTGCTAATTCCATTCTGGCTGCCACTGCCACTTCATAAATACTGGGTAATCCAATAAACCTCAATTCAGGGACTACAGATTGAAGCATGCTTTTAAAACGATTAAAGAGAAACTGCTTTCTATTGTGCTCTTTCTTAAACTCATGCACAGCAGCCACTTGGGAAAGCGGACTGTTTGACATTCAGTTCTTTCTTTGTCTGTGTCTTTATCTTCATGCACATTTAGAAATTAGGCTCCACAGCGTCTCACACTTCATCTTACTTTGTCTCTGAAATGAGGCACCGCATTAGATTTGTTTTGTATTTTATAACTCCAGAATTGGAAAACTACTTGGCTCCCTCAAGGGCACAACACTCTGAAAACCTTTGAGCGCAGTTCCATTGTAAATGTACACCACTTTTCAAACCTTAATTCAAGCCTCGGCTAGGGATTGAACAGTTAAATCACAAGTCTCTAAACCATGGCGTCTTTTGATTGAAGTGGGTTGTTTCCAAATGAGAGCGGAGACCAGTTTTCCCTCCGTCCGTCTTGTCCATCCATCCTCGTTACAAAAATCCCTCTTGCCTCCCCGGCGTCCCACGCCTCCATACTACTCCACTCCTGCAACCAGGCTGTATTAAGACTGACTCTTCAATCCCAGACGATCGATGCCGTCACTTACCAACCCAGTCACACCGCTGATTACAGCGTCCCTCAATTTACAGTGCAGTTGGTGGAAGTGGAGGAGGAGGAGAGTCGGAGGGCGAACTGCAAGATGAGGTGGACTCCCTGCTGGTCTGGAGTGGGCATAATAACACTCAGCTGCCTCCAGGTGCAGATGGTTGCGAGGAAATAACTTTATTGCCTACAGTAGATGCTATAAATGTTGTTTTGCAATCATTTTATCCTTAGATGACTTGGAAAATAACACCTCCCGGAGGACTTCACAGTCATCTACCTTTCTTTCCTTTCTTTTTTTTTCAAACCAGCTGACACTGTATGGGCAGTGGTTGTGTTGCAGAGTCAGAAACCTAAAAAGTGATTTTAGATTTACTTTATGACATTAGTCCACAGAGAATATTTGAAAATTCGACTTCCTGCAGAGTCTCCAGGTCACACACACTTGGAACAATACTTTCCGCAGTTGAAAGGAAATCAAACAAACTGTTGCTCAGGGTGTTACTGAACGAATTCCTTCCGATTGCACATGAAAAGGAGGAAAACTGGGGAAGTTTAGCGACAAAAAGGCAGCCATTTCCTGACAGTTCTCATGTTGGATTACAGAGCAGAGAGCACAATTTCAAGAGAGTTGAACACAATGCGATTCATTCTGTGCACCACCCGACACGCCTCTGTGAAAACATGAAAAACCACGAGTGGGAAGAAAAGACATTAAAATGAGTCTTTCACATCTCTTGGCCTGTGTGATGTTTTACACAAATAACACACCAGGATGGAGGAGGAAAAGCTGAATAAGCAAGAGCTGTTTGCTTTCTATCTATCCATCCATCCATCTATCTATCTATCTTCGTGCTCTGTTATTGTCTGGGTCCATCTTCATCAGCCTTCTTAATGAGCTCCATTGGAGCTCATTTGGGGCAGTGATTAGATTCCTGCTAATAAATTATGTGTGCTCTCAGCAGGTGGCTATCCTGGTGTCGGCCACTACACAGTGTGTGTGTGTGTGTCTTTTAGTGTTTGCTGCAACAAGATGGAACAGAGCAGAATCGAAGCTTAAATGCCACTTTCGCTGCCTATCTTATCTCTTCATGTAAATTGAAGAACGGCGTGTATGATGTGAACATGCCTGATAGCAAGCTCATGGCAGATAAAGGACATGTAGTGTCTAAATGGTAAATGAGATGACAATAATTATCGTTAAAATCTGAAAAGATATAGCTACGCCAATTGTGTGTTTTCTCCTCCTGGCAGATAATACTGGGTTTAACGTCAGTGTGCCATTTTATCAACTCGAGAACATGTAGAGCTAAGGCTAATACGACCCAGCTTCCCAGGTAATTTTGTCGATATTAGATGATTCTTCACGTCATGCAGCTGCACTTCACGTTCATGTGGAAAGTAAAAGTATGGAAGTTAGAGTGGTGGATGGCCATTCTGAGAATTTTATGAGAAAATTGTTGAGGATTTTAGGCATAAAAGAAGTTTCCTAACTACAACCAAACCTGAATCCAACTTTATTTGCCATAGCCATGGTGTTAACTTTCACCAAAGTCCTGTTGCCATGTTTAGAAAGAGTAAAAAGTGAGGATTTAAAAAATGGTGGCCTTGGACATAAATAAAACAAACTTATAGGATTTTGCAACATCCTTTTCTTCAATTGCTTCTTAGAGAAGAGCAGGTATGTACTAGTAGACCTGCACACCATACTCCCTGTGATCTAACCATACTGCCTCCTAATATAATTGAAATAATTTCAGGTGAAATATATGAATGGTGCAAACACAACACAACAAATGACAAATCCAGAAATACTAGTAATTCTGACTAAAAAGAGACACAATCAGTGAAGGGTGGGACATTTTTCACTGCCCAGACTCTTGCACTACTGGACTATGACCTCAGTGGTTCACGTTTGGTTAAAAACAGGTAAGGTTGGAAATGATTTTGATTTCCTATACAATTAAAGTGTATTTTCTGATGGATGACATTTGTTTGTGAGGTATCGCATTATTTTGTTGCTGTGTTGTCACTATCATTTTCAGCCAAAGAATAATATATTAGATATAGTGGGACTCAGCAACATGCTAACCAAGAAAATCAACAAAAAGCTTCAAACGTACTGTGCAGGGGTTGGATTTTGACACAAACCATGCTATTTTCCCCAATTCCAACCATGCAATCTTGATGCCTAAACTTAACCAAACTTCTGACATCTAGTTATTCTTGGGAAAATGTTCACAAGCGTGTGATTTTTTCTAAACTTAACCACGTAGATTTGATGCCTAAATCTAAAAAACCAACAGCAAGGGAAAACAGAAAGTAAAGTATAAGTGAAAACAAAACCCAAGTCTAAGAAATAATGGTCCCACATGGGAGCGGTATTCAGCATGAGTCAGCAACACGGGTTGTGCTGCTGACTCATGCTTCCATCACTCCCTCTCACCTCCTTACTCTGACATTATGGGTCTTTCTCACTTTTCAGGTAGAAGGTACATTTGTTTCAAATTGAAATGTTATTTTTTTTTCAAAAAGTTGATGCAGTTTAGTTGCATAGGAAGTTCATTTTTGAGACACAGAGTTTTAGCGTCACCTTCATCTGAATATACTCCTAAAATGAGGTTGAATATGCATGACCACAAAAATGTAGCCTTCCCAAAAAAAAAAAAAAAAGATAAACCAAGATAGTCTGGAGAGGACAGTAACGTGACATAAAAAGCTTCACTGGATTTGCATCAGCTGCTGCTTCTTCCCTTTAGGGGAGCAATACCATAAAGGGAAAAATTGTTTTAATTCAGCCTATATCTGTATTAGACATAAAGACAGGAGATAATGTCTATTTTGAAGCTGTAGGAAGAAAATGGATGGGAGTGGAAGCCAGTCATAGACAAAATCTCAATTAAATTAATCACAATTAAACTGCAGGCATCTGCCAAATGGCCCATATGTTGCTTGTCTTCCTGCTTTCAAACAAACATAAAAGCATGTGCAAGCAAGCAAACCTACTTATTTCAAAAAGGTTTCAAGAATAAATGTCATCATACTGAGGAAGTGCACAGGAATGCAGCAGTGGGACTGGGGTGCTCAAGGCTGGGCCCTGTTTTTATTCAAACATCAAAGAAACATTAAAGAAAGAGAGAATGACAAGCACACACACACACACACACACACACACACACACGCGCACACGCACACGCACACGCACACGCACTCTCAGTATCCTACTGAGTTGCTGAATTCCATCATACCTGACTCAACTTGAGAATACTTACTTAGCATACAATACCCCCAAAATCAAAAGACATGACAGGGCTGCATGCTCCACACTTCTGCCTGTTTGAAGTACTTACAAAGAAGAGATTTAAAATGTCCACTACAAAACGGTCGCTGATCAAAGGGAGTGAAAGGACAGGTGTGGAGCAAATACAGAGCTTCAGTGTAAGCCTGGACACAGAGATGTACAATGGCACCACCAAAAAAAGCATGTTTCTAGTGGAGTCAGTGAAAAGCAGCCTTGTATGAAGACCTATTAGACACCGAGATATTGCACAGTTTGTCCTTTGAGTCAAAATGCTTGTAAGGTAGAACTACTACAATGCTGCAAGATATTTAACCTGGCGTCAGTGCCTGAACATACAATATTTGGGATGAACACCGAGCTGACAGCACACGTTGCTGCACAAAAACACTGTTTTCATGAAATGCATCAGGATATGAATCTGGGCGAATAAACAGTATGAGTTCTTGGATGAACAGGATGCTTTTACCAAGCATCTGTAATAAATAAGTCTGCTGTATGTCATCTGTCAGTAAGGCAGCACACCTACGACAAATATCAACCAAGGCAAGAAAACTAACTCAAGGACAGACCACAGTCTTTCTTTTCACTTCATAGCACTCTGTTTTAAAGCAGAAAGCAAAATGTGTTAGCAGAACTAAAGGCAGCTGTGACTGTGGTCACAGATCCGGTTGGTGGTTCAGTCCCTGGTTGCTGACTTGTCCTTCTGCAAGACAATGAACCCGACGTTGCTCTCAGTGGCAAGCAAGCACTTTGAATGGAAACTGTGCTGAATGTGAACTGGTGAATGAGAATCAGCAATTCTAAAGCACGTTTTAAACCTCAAAGGCCAAAGAGACAATACAAATCCAGTTTATTTACTATTTAGTGGCCCTGGATGCTGTTGCACTGGTCCTGCACTTCATTTCTCAATAGTTCTGATCAGCTCAAGGTTACAGACATTATTTTTCCTTCCTGTCAAAATATTTTTTATTTGCTTCTCAGCTGCTGATAATTTGAGGTTTTATTATTGAATTAAAGCTCACTACACTCCATTATTAAGTGTTTCTGTTACTTATTCTACCCTCATTGATTTATGACGCGTGTTGATGGGGTGGAAAAAAAATAGTCCCCTTCAAGCTGCAGCCACTGAAACGACCAAAGAGTTGAACCAACATGTCTTGAAAATTATATCCTGAATATTATAGCCTTCACAAAGTTACAATTCGTTGAACTTTGACTAGTTGGGTGTACATGATGATGATCTGGAGGTGAGTATTAACTGACTGTAAGCAAATTTTAAACTTTTAATGTTTAAAAATCAATACAAAAAGAACATATTGGGATACATTTCCTAATATCAAGTTCCTGTCCATTTTGCACAGTCCACCTCTTCTTTGTGTCATGGATGCCCATATTCACTTCTTAATTCACCTTTTCTTACTGATCATCTACATGTCTCCTTCAAGACCTAAGTAGGAAGGTGGAGGAATAACCTTTCACCTTGAGATTCAACTGTTGAGTCATTTTCAATGATTCAGGCAGCAGCAGTTGATCCTATTATGTAGTACTGACAGAATAAAGTGACCACTATGATTTATTATTGAATGAAAGTCTTAGACTGGAGCTGCTGGGTTATTGTTATGTTGGGCTTAGTACGAGGGCTTGTTTTCAGAGTAAATGAATTAATAATAAAAAACAACTCATACTGTTTATTCGGCCAGATTCATATCTCCCGCCTCTAAAAATCTCCAAGCACCCCGGTGGTGATAAGCATACTGTATTCATGTGCACAACACCATTATCAATATTTAATACTTGCAGAGACCACTGCACAGCTGGCGAGAAAGACCGTAATGTGGCTCCGCAGGGTTTGAGACAGCGTGAGTATCTCTTCGGTGGAGTTTTTTATTTATTTATTTATTTCAATAAGACTAGAATTTTTATTTTGTTTTGATCAGCTTGCATTAGTTTGTTCCCAGCAAGTGACACAAAAATGAAAGATAGTGCTGCATGCAATATGAACCGTAAGCCGTGTTCATATCAGTGGTGTTACCACAGCACAATGAGGCCTATTCTCTGGAGCCACAAAGAAGCTTCAGATATAATTTCGAGCTACAATACCAATTCTGATACGTTCTCCAGTACAGTGGTAGACGCTATATTATTCCACAGTATAACATCGTCTGCAATATGATTATCTGTGCCACATTGTGTTTGTCTGTCTGCTCCATTGTAATGAGCAAATGTTTCTTTTGTGTTTATCTGCTAATCTGCTTCAACACAATATAGAGACTTTACAATAGAATCCAAAAAAAAATAAAAAATCCAGTTTCCTTTAAGTCCAAGCCAGGGTCCAAGGTCATATCTAAACTGGACAATGCAACTTCCAAAACTGATGTGATCTGCCAGAGAGACGAAGTATCACTTTGTCGGAACTGTCAGAGCAGCAGAAACCAGGTCCATTTGTGGTGCACAGTTGTTCCAGAGTGGGTGTTCTTCCTTCACTAAAGGCTTAGTAGAGACAACAGATGGCAGAGATGCAAAACTGACAACAGCAAGATTTAACTTTGGCCTGTTGTCAATTTATTCATGGAATTAACATTAAATAGTGACAGCACATCACCTGGTTTCCCATTTTGATGTTGCTTTATTCTAATGAGAAAGAGCCTGTTTAGCCAATCTGGGTCAGAACTCAAGGGTGTGCCACAGTGGTGTGCACAAGTAAATGTCACACTAAGACACTATTTTATCCACATACTCGTACTTTAACTCCCAAATGCCCAAATGGGACCAAATGCAGGTACTTAGAACTGGCTCAGGACAGCAACAACTGTAAATGTATTACAAGAAAAATGCACTATACCCCACTGATGGTTCTTATTGCAGAACTCCTGTCTTTGGAGGGGGTATGTCTTCTTTGATCATTCCAGTTGTGGATGAAATACTTAGATTAGATGTAAGTAAAAGTAACATGATAAACAACACTGTGAACATGCAAAAGATTATTGTTCTAAAGCACAAAACATATAGGTGCTCACAATGCAGACTCGCAGCAACTGTGCTTGAGCAGCTTCAACTACAAATCTACTCAAACAGTGCAAAATTACTTCATTCTGCCCAATGGCAAGGCATAATGGAGTAATTTCCGAAAGCTGATTCTAAAGAAAAACAATGATACAGCAAGTCCAACCTTGCAAATTGGCAGGATAGATTCTTTAGGTTTGTTTCATATAAAGCTCTTGCTGTCCGTAAGAGTTACTTAATGTCCATGTTTGTTAGGCTGTTGCTGTGCACTCCAGTTTTAAACTGGAAATGCTCAGCCATGGACAGTAACTTCTTATTTCTCTTATAAATTTGCTGAGTCGTATTGTCTCATTTTGGGGTTTCTTGCTGGCTTGCAGTGTTTTGGAGACCTGTTTCGTCTTCCTTTGCAGCTTGGTCTGGGCTTATAATGCCACCTATAAACTAATACACTATACTTAACCTGTCTAACCTAACTGTCGCCAGCTTGGAATAAATATATTACTTAACAGTTCCTGACCATAGTGGAACACAGTCGCTCTACATGTAGTATTTAACCCTCGTAATGTCCTTCTAGTTGCCATGCACCTTTTGTTCTCTGGGATCAAAATGACTCCACCTGGATTGACTGTTTGTTAAAGCATATAGCATAAATTGTTAATAAATCTGTGTTACACTTTAAGTCTGGCTTCAGTCCAGCCCACTACCACAAATTTCTTGGTTCATTTTGGAATTTAAGGCCAAAAAGACCTTGTTTACATAAAAGTATATGACAGCAAAAGATTTTACTTGGGGTCAGAAAGTTCTAAGGATAATATGAGGGTTAATTACTATATGGTTATAGTACTCTGTCAGAAACTGGTGGATCAGTCCCTCTGGGTTGGGGCTAAGTTGCTGCCCTTTGTGAAGGACCATCTTGGTCATAAGTGATGGGATAATGGGACATGAGATGGACAGATAAATTGGTGGACCATCAACAGCAAAGCAGGCAACTGGACCACCATGGTGAAGAAGGAGCTGAGTCAGAAGGCAAAGTCCTCAATATAACAGTCAATCTCCATCCTAACCCACACCTATGGTCATGAGCTCTGTGCAATGAACGAAAGAACGAGGATGTACATACAAGCAGCCAAAATGAGCTTCCTCCATAAAGTGGTTGAGCTTACCTTTAGGCACAGGGTGAGGAGCTTGGACATTTGGAGGGAGTTCAGAATCAGGTCAGTGTCCCGTCATGTCAAAAGGAGCCAGATTAGGCAATTCAGACATTTAAAATGCAAGTTTATTGATGAAGTCCAACTGGGAGGAGACCCTCAGGTAGGACTCGAACTCACTAGAGGGTTTACATATCACACCTGGCCATTGATAGGCAGAGGTATATCTAGAATGACCTGCTTGGCCTGTTCCTACCACAACTCCAGGTAAGCAAAAGAATGAACAGAAGTTATTCCTGTATAAGAACTATGAATCTTTTCACTGCCTATTTCTCTCTCTTTGCTGTTACTGTTATAGATGGTCATGCTATTAGGAGGTGTGAAACAGAGACTCTCTTTTATCATGATCTGACAACCGAGAAGAGAAGTTTTTCATGTCACTCTGAACTTCTCTGAGAATTTAAACCAGTCTCCCAACTTTTTCAGTTCCACAAAACCATTGTGAGCAGCTCTTTCTGAAAGTGATCACCTCTTGTGCTCCCTGCAGCAATTGTCTCTTAACTTTACGGTAAAAAATGTCCAAAGAAAAAGTTTGCACAAGGTAGAAATTTAGCTACTGGGTCATTCCTACTATTCGGTGCCATTTGAGTCCCCATGACAGAGTATTGCATATTTTTGGTAAAAATGTCCTAATACTAATTTTCAAAAGCCTGGCTTATATGGTTAACAGTTCTCTACCATAATATACAATGATATGTATGCAGGAATATTTCAATTTTAAACAACTACCCTTATTTTTGGATAAGTAGGCCAAATTCCCATGTCCCAAATCATGTTTGCTCAATTAAAAATACATATAAAAGTAATAGTAATGAAATAAACCCAACACTTTTCACTATTGTTGCACAGCTTCGTTTATAATCTACCTCCCCAAATGTTATTTTTTTGTTATTTATACATTTTTGCTGCTTAAAATATTCAAAATATGTTGTGTCCCTGAGTCAACTGTCCACCCTGTTACTTTGATACAAAGATCTCTGCATACGCCCCCCAATACATCATCTAGTCACTTGATACAGGAAGTAGCTTACACTTTTGGAGGGAAAATCAAACTAATGGAAGCAAAGTAAGTACCTCTCTTTAAACAACCTTTTTTAAGTGTTTTAGAATGCTTGACTGATGTGGTAAAGCATAAGATGTCCACCCTGTTACCCTGTTTTATAGCAGAAAATTATATTTTTTGGTAATTTCAAAAATATGGTTAATAAATATGTTAAAAATCTTCCTTGGTTGTCACTAAGTGCTAGTTTGTTTTTCATCACATTAGCAGTAAGGGACAGCTTTAGCATTAAATGTCCCCCCTGTTACCGTTTTGTAGAGTAACAGGGTGGACACACAGTAACAGGGGGGACACACAGTAACACGGTGGACACACAGTAACAGGGGGGACACACAGTAACAGGGGGGACACACAGTAACAGGGTGGACACACAGTAACACGGTGGACACACAGTAACAGGGTGGACATAACAGAGGTGGATAAACATCTTTCTTCAGCATATGTTGTCTTCTATTATTATTTTTGGTTATAAATTGATTATTTTATTTTTATTTTTAGTTATTGAATTAATTTCCTATTTTAAATTATTGAATGAATTTCTAATTGTTAATGAATTATATTGTTCAGTGAATTCGTATGTAAAGCTGATGCTAATGAAGTTTGTGATGTTTTTCATATGACTAGTTAATGATAGTTTCTTGCCGTCTGTCACATGCAAAGACTTTGGTAAAAATGTTAGATTATTGATATCCTGAGCTGGACCAATATAGTTTTCTTATAGTTTGATAAGTAATCCTTCAGATAAAAGATGAAAAAATTGGAAATTTTAACATTTTTTAAATAGATTTAACAAGGTCGAAATGGCACCGAATAGTAGGAATGACCCTACTAGCTGTTTGCAGTTGGTGATATGACTAGTTTACTGGTATCGCATTTGTATTATTTTGCAGTTCATGCCAATTACACTCCTAAATAGCTAAATCAATATGGCTAGTATGTGTGCTGTAATTAACTGTAATACATTTCTCGATGCACCCCACTGCATTTAGAATGACATGTATGCATACTATACACGTCTGCACCTGCACATACATAAATCAAACCTCCCAGTCTTCTTCCAGTCCCTTAGCAGATTTTAAATCAAGGTGATCACTCATGAAAATGTAAACTTGAGTGTAGTGTTACAGATGTGAGCAGCAACAAACAGCTGATCAAGGAATGCGCAAGCCTGTGTGTCGACACACGCAGACTGACGGTTTTCACACAACTTTCAAAACGAGCTGTCACAATCATTAATCATGGTGTGCTAATCAGGTTTGTTTGTGTTTGTTTGTGTCTCCCTCTGAGAATCACGCTGTTTCTAACAAATTAAACCCCCCAATGGAGTGTGCACAAGTGTATGTGTGTAAATAAAACAAATGGTCTTCGTTCTGCAAGGTGTTGCTCTGCGTGGTTTCTCTGGTCTCTTTTGAAATTTGAAAATATGCCAGTATTTTGCTAATGATTACTAATAGAAAGCCAGCAAAACAAACAGAGCACTCTCCGCTACTGTCTATTGTTTGTTTCAGATTTCATCTCACATGGTATTCTCCGGGTCTCTGTGGTGCCGCGAAAAGAAGAGCAGAGGAACCGCCACTCATTGAAGTTTCTCTCTTTCTTGAGCGGCATCTGTTATTCTTCTAGCAACAGAAACTAATCCTAGATCACTGTGATCTGTTTTGTTGTTTGATTAGGCATTTCATGTATTTGAGATGTCAGATACATGTCACTATAGTCAGCTAACCATAGGTGCCAACATACTGCATCAGGAAACACGATATTAAACCAATCGCAGCTGCCAGGGTTTGAAGCCAGAGACGCCCGCTAGATGCTTTTCAACTTCCCCCAAGAAATATTGAGTAAATAATTATTTCCAATACCTCATTATGGTCTCGATCACTAAATCCGAGCTCTCTACTAAGTGTACTGGTGGTCATTTTGGAAATCATAGCTGTATGAAGAAGATTTGGAGGCTTACTGAAGGCTTTCATGTCTGTCTCACTGCCATTGATCGACAGCTGGGACTGTCAGCTGGTTCACCTGCTGCTGTCTCGGCTCTTAAACTCACTTTCTTGGACTCTGTTGAAATAATAAACACATGCAGACATACAGTTCTGCTGTGTTTGTGATCAAGGAGCTACACTAACAAGACTCAAACAGAATTTCAGTAAGCTTAATGTTTGCACTTAGCCACAATACCCTCCCTGCTAGCTTGGTGTAGCTAAAGTATCACTGGTGGTACTTTCCTTCCTGCATGTGTTTTTCTTATTAGTGTGTGTATTCATATACTGAACATGAATCCCCACGATGGATAGCATGCTTTCACTTTCATATGATGTGCTTTGTCCGTGAGGGCCATAGCATAGCAGGATCTTGAAACTGGAGCTCCTGAATAGAATTCATCTATCAAAAATTGCATTATTTATACCGGTCCAATTCCCACTGTGACCAGCCTATGAAGGTCTATTTGCATTCACCACATTGAAACTCATGAAAGAACGATGACTAACACTGGACACACACACTCTGTTTTCTACAATAGGCCACACCAACTGTGTGGGAGCTACGGATGACTTAGCAGGTGCTGAAATAGCATGAACATGAGTAACACCTAGTCAGAATCACTGACAGCATCAGTAAGCAAGGATAAATACTTCACACTTTGTCAGTGAAATACTAATTCACATATGCTAAAGTTTGTGAAAGAACTTAAATTGAAAATGTAAATGTAAATTGCTGAGAGCCTGCATTTGCATTTATATATTTTATACAGTACATTTTCCACCACATCAGTGAGTCTTCTGACAAGCTTTCCTATAATAATCCTTTGGACAAAAATCCTCATTTGAATGATTCTAGCTGTGTTTTTGCTTCCTTGGTTCTAAACAGGTCCTCCCTCCCTTTCTGAGCCTCCATCTCTGCCTTCAAAACAACCAAGATGTGATGCTCTGATATCATGAAATTGATTTATCCTGTAATGACTGATAGGAAGATAAATTATCTAATAGAGTTGCTAATAAATATCAGGGCGCTCAGAACCAACTAATCTAATTTATTTTTTAGAACTCTGGGGTGCAGACGTCTTTGCTGGCAACTAAAGTTAATAGACTGAAATTTGTATGATCAACCCAGCTCTGCGTTCCTGCAGATATAAGCTTGATAACTATAAAGACTTTAACACATTGCAAACAGTGAGGCTGACTTCCCACAGATAAATACGGTGTTCTTCTTGCCCAAAAGTCTTGGTCAAATATCTCCTAAGGTTGGAACTATATGTTCTCACCAATGATGTTAAGAGGCACTCGATCAGGAACAAGATGCTCAGAAAACACTTTCATGAAAAGGCTATTAAGACAAAAATTATCCAAGTTTGGTGGCCAAGAGACATATCTCAGTATTAGTAATAACATAAGCTCCCATCAAAGTACCTTGTGGATTAGTAGTATCAAACAGAACAGAATATTTTCATGATGAGATTAAAACTGGTGACAATAACAGTAATTTGTAAACAGTATGTTATATATGGTAGCAAAAAAAAATGGTTTTCTACTTACTGTAATGAACAACATTATTATACATTATACAGTCTTTCAAAAAACAAACAAACAAAAAGAAAACCTGTACAATTCTGGAACATTACTTACACAAAATCAGCCTTGAATTTCTCATGAGATCAGGCTGAAACCTTGGTCAGTAGATATTTCATGAACCAGCACTGAACAAAATAGCAGAGGTCACACTTTTTTGATGTTATGCTTGAGAATGGCAAGTACGTTATGTATATGCAAATCTAGCCGAACAACTGTAGGGTGTTCACAGTACTTTTGTGTCTGTGCAGCCTACGGTACAGGCTGAACAGCTGCTTCTCTACTTGCTACCAATCTCTACTTTTTTCAATTTCAAACTGCTTGTAAAGAAATTAACTGTTGAATTCTGATCAGTAATTGACTTTTGCCTTCTAACTAAATAAAAGCATCGAAGCTAGTGAAATTCTATATTTTGCATATCGTCAACACATCTAAAAAAACAAAAACAAAACCAATTTACTATTTATTTTTGTGTGTCACTGCTCTGAGCGCTAATGTTGTCTACATATCATTCAGCAAGAACGATGTACTGCTAGTACATTAATTACTCACATTTGATTAACTGTATACACTGCAACACTATTTCACTGAGACATTATAAACAATGAAACTATATATTAGTATGCATGCAATTATATACATATACAAAATGTATTCTAAACTTTTAACTTATCAAAGTAGCCACCTTTGGCAGATATAACAGCTGAACACACTCATGGCATTCTTTCCACAATGGAAATTAAATATTCTTTAGAAAGTTCTTCCCAACTCTGCTGCTATCAGTGTGTGGTACTTGTAGGTTAGTTTGCTTTTACTCTTCTGTCCAGTTCATCCCAAACCAGCTCAAGACTGTGCTGGTCACTCCATGACTTACCTTCTTGTTCTTCTTACCTAAGGTACACTACTTTCTGCAGTACAATGCTGTTCAAATAATGCTCTTGAGAGTACAGCGCCATGGTGTGTTCTAACAATACTTTGATACAGACAGAGGGGGTTGGAAGTAGTCAAGAAAAGCTGGGACACCTGTAGGATTTGGACGCACCAACTTTCAAGGCTTGATCAACCTCCATTTCTGCAGAACAGCTTTCTTGTTCCTTTTTTGTATAATTCTGAAATGAACATTATTTTTCAGTTTTCGGCAACCTTACCTTTTATTTAAAATCTGGAAGTTTACCACTTACCTTTGTACCATTTCAAGCTATTTATTGGACTGGAACTACTTGAATTTCAAGAAAAAACAGGAAAAATCGCTGCGTTCTGAAATTTCTCACTGGTAGTGTATAAGAATATCAGCATTCAGGGTCAGAACAAAATCTAATTTTTGACATCTGCTCTGATTATGTAGGAGTAGTTCCAGGGGTCATGGAAATAAGCTGGATTCAACTCAGAGCCCACCCTTCTGAGACAGAATGTTGAGAATTGAGTTATAATTAGGTGAGACTGACAGTGTCTTTGAGGTAATTAAGCAGAAAAGGCTGATGAAATTGCCCCAGGTGGGTAGTGGCAGAGAAGTGGCAGGAAGGAAGCGCTTTCGATCCTGGAATTAAAAATGATTATTGGGAACTGATGTGTGAGAGAGAGGTGACAGGCAGAGATGGGGCTCGACGTAAGGCCTGTAGGTTCCTTCCTGTCTTATTTGTCATGCCTATTTGCCCCCATGTTAGTGCTGCTTATGCAACCTCAGAGCAGTGCCACCCTCTTCAGCTCAGATACTTTATGATGCTATAACAGTTAGCCATGACAATATGCATCCAATTAACAGGCTTTATGCGATTAGTCAGCCTATCCATTCATCTAATGTGATTCGCATCATTACCGGATGACTTCATAACGAAGATGATCTGACTGCAGACACACACACACACTCACTCACACACACTGACGAAGACGAGAGGAGGAGAAGATGAAAGCTCATTTAATCAGAGAGCCAATTCCATATGATGAGGGACCCAATGTTTCCTCCTCTCAATGATAATGATTTGAAAGGACAAAACCATCTAGACTGCTATTGCTGAATGTAAAAAGCCCATTTTACGGCATGGAATATACGATATTGTCAGTTCGTGTGAGGACGGACTGTAAAGACTGCCACAGAAGAGAATCTCCAGACAGTAAAAGCCTTGACATGATCATTTATTTCAGCTTATGAGTAGCTTTTAGGATTGACAAGCTAAGTAAGCCAGCAGCAGCCTGAGGATTAGAGCACTGGGTTTTTTGATTAGAGGAAAGAACCCCGAAACCTGTCGAGGAAAAAGAAAAGCCACAAGGTCTGTGATACCTTGTCTGCAATTCCTTTATGCTCTGTCAGCATTTGCTGGATAAATGAAACAAAGGGCTATTATGTCAAAAAATACTAATATAAAAACAGCTTTGAAGTGGCTTTAAAAAGCCTGTTTGGTGAATTGCTACTATGTAGAACCAACCTTGAGACACAGAATGCCAGATGATTGTCTAAAACCTCAACACATTTAAGTTTTTTCTCTCCACAGGTGGCTATTAACAGTGCTAGATTAAGGTGAGCTCACCATTTTTTTATTAGTGTCCATCACAGGACTTCTTCATCTTGGGTCACACGTGGAAACATTCTTTTTACATGCAAGTTTTGTTTTAACTTGCTTTCTTTTCTTTGTTGTGGAATTTAAGATTGAACAAATGATAAAGTTAGACAAATGGGACATGTGAATCAACTTTAAAACTAACAAAGACAGGATTTGGAGACCTAACATGTCAGCTGGCGTTATGAGTACATGAAATAATCCTGTGAAAAGTGGCAACCCAACGGAAGCCTATGGAGCCCGTAAAAGGCACAAGACAGGAAGTTCATGCCCTCTCTTTGTCTGCACTTGTGAATTGAAATCTAGGTTACGCTGAGCCAAGCAGAAATAATGCCAGCCTATCAGAAATAAAAAAGAGGCGGTGGTCTACTTTTTGAAACGATCTAATTTACTTTACATTTCTAAGTTTCAAACAACCACAAAACCCAATAAAAATGTGTTTTCACTGTATGGGATTTTAAATGAAATCACACATCATAGCAGCAGAGACGATAACTGAACGCTGAGCACACACATGCTTGCACACGTGCATCCTGATTGGATCTTAAGACGACGGGTTGTGGCTTTCCAGAACGGAAGAGGAGAGCTTAGAAGGAATTTGCATCGGTAAAAAAGATGATGTAACGCTTTGTGTAGTCAGTTAAAATCTCGAGATTTTGCTCATGTTTGGTCTGTATTGGCTCTGTATTGAAAAAAAGTTATTCGCATCACACTCTGACGACTGCTTGTAGACTCTTTCTTGTAAACTTTTTGAAGACTTTTTGAATACATGTTTGACAAAGCTGCCAGACGATCACTGGCACTGAGCAGACAGACTGAGTCACAACAGCAAAGGTTTCGGCACAAAGACTAATTATTTGGGGTTTAAATCATCTAATATGTGATTGATTAACTGCAAAGGACAGTAGTACAATAATCAGTGGTAAATATATGTTGACTGGAAACTTCTTTCGGAAAAGTCACGAACAAATGAAATCTGAGAAAAAAGACATTTCCCTTGAGGTGTCACTGAGAGTGCAGTTTAGTTGGACAGGGAGGTGATTTTTGGGAGATGAGGCTCTTTTTGTATTAACTTTTGCTGATGAAATCAACACTTCCATGAAGTCTCTGAAGTGATAATTATGACAAACAGTACCATATGTTGTGTAGATGTGAACATCTTGATGTCAGCATTCACAGATACTAATGGCTGCAGGCTCTAACACCGAATCCCAACTATTTAAAACTTTACTTTCCACAAGTTTCTACGATATCCGCAACACAGTTTCCCAGATTTACTTGGAAGTTTATTGGACAGTGTTGAACACGCATGTTCCACCAATGCAGTAGAGTATATGGACTTTTGGAAAATGAAAGCACACAAGACAGTGACACAGTGAAACGCTGGACTTTTGGCACATTCCATCATCCACATGCATACACATCCGCTGCCAAACGCAAACTAAATATTCTGAAATGAGCCACCAGCAGATGGTAACTTTGGCTCCTAAAACCACAGTATCACTCTGGACAATACAATATACTGAAGTCAGAGGGGTTAGTGAAAGGACAAGTGCAGATGCAAAGAATGTATGAATTAAACTTGTATAATGAACACTGTTACAAGCATTTTTTTTTTTTTTTTTTTAATTTTGTGATGCGCTCCAGCAGACTCTTAGTGTCAGGTCTTTACTAAGTCTCACAGGCCCCAGTATAGCATTCACTTTACAGTACATAACTCAGCATTAGTGATATATCAGTGGTACCCATCATGAATCACTTGCTTTATTCAGGCTTCTTTAACACCTGCCACATCTCCTTTTCTCTCATGGTGGGATTAATTGGCAAATTGTTCCATAAAAGGCGACCTCTTCAACCAACAAGTTGCTTCTTCTGATATATGAAAGGAAGTGCAATTTAAAAAACTATTACCCTCTGTGAGAAAAGACTGCATAGCTGCAAATCATTGTGGTCAAACTGGTGAATGTTGGATTTATAAAATAGCTCTTAGCTTTCCTAGTCCACATGAAAATGTGAATTTAATTTAAGTTCTAAAAGAAACATTAATGGAAAAGAAAAGGCATGTCTGATAAAAGAGCATCAAAGAAAGAAAAAATGTCTGAAGAGAGGTTCTTAAAGTAGACAAGAGTAAACTGAGCTTTAAAGGTCCCAGATTGTGCCCCTTTCAGCAAATTAATCAAAGTCTCAAATGTCCCTGCGGTGCGTCGTTCAGTTTTTCAACTTAAAGTACTGCAAAGATGGTTCATTTCACAGTGAATGTAGAACCTGTAGTTTAGGGCTGTTGTAAATGGACTGTTTTTGCCCTGAAAACCAATGGAATGCTGTTGTTCTCGCCCCCTTCAGGAAGAGTACACAACCTGCTAGTGTGATTAACAGCACAAGTAAATGTCTATAACATATCAAATATCTCACAAAACACATCAATTTGTCACTCTGAGACTTCATCAGTTATGTCCTCCATGTGTTTGGTGTGACCACCTTTTGGTTTTTTTTTAACAGCACCAATTCTCCTCGGCATATTGTTGTTGTTGTTTTTTTGGGCAAGAAGGTTGTTCAAAGCAACTTGGAGAACTCGACACAGCAGTGTTGCACATGTCTTGTGCTTCTTGTCAATTTTTATGACTCTGGCTGCAGTTGTGCTGTAGAATGAACATGGGACCAGCCAGACACCTCCCTGATGGTGCTGCATAATGGATGAGAATCTAAATATCTAAAGTCCCTAAAATTTTTATAAGCCTTATGGAATGAATCAGTGGACAACTACAAATGTGTCGTGTACCAGGGTTGCCCAAGATCTTGTCTTCTGCTAAATCGCTGTAGTGCATCATGTAATTCTAGTTTTCCCAACACATTTTCCTTGCCATGAATCGCAACTACTTCCTCAAGTATTGACAAAAATATCTGTATTTCAAATGGCCTCCTGCTGAGTCAGTTTAGCTCCTAAACAGTGAATTGTTTCTATCCTTAGATTTGCAGTGATATTACGTCGCTCAAATCAACCAAATCTACATGACAAGGAAAACAAATTAAATTGGAATTGGAATAGTTTTAATTTGGTTGAAGTATTCTTTTTGCCATTTTAAAAGGAAACTCTAATTGCTCTTTGTTTGCATGACACACACTGGTGCATAACATAAATGCTGCTGTAAAAAAATGGATGGACCGATTTTCGATTTGTGTCAGTAAAAGTAGCATGATATGATCACATATATGTCATTGGAACAGAAATACTAATTTCAGACTAGAGGTTTTTAAATGGGCTGTTCATATCACATGTATCCTCAGTGGACAAATTTATTTGTTAGATAAACTTAATAAACATGTGACGTTTTATTTTTTTCGAAAATGTTAGATTTGAGTTCTGCTTCTCTGTGATAAATGAAAAGAAATTTCTTCCACAGAGTTTGCAGGTTACAAATGAGAACTTTTTCTCAAGCGACAGAGCCGTTCTGGGTGCTGGGAACTGTGCGGGTGTTGGGGAGTGGGATTGCATAACAAGACTTTAGGGGATCAAAAGCCAAGATAAACCAATTTTACTGCAAAAATAATAACCAACAAGAAAAAGATGCTGCATTTTCTGGTGACCGAAAAAAAAGGAAATACCCCTGGCTACCGAGTGTCGGATTTAACACAAATATCGGCCTAAGTTGAGATAAATTTGCTCATTTTGAACTGGAGCTTGATAATTTGTTTTGTGTAATCTAACCAAGACACCCATATCATGTCAGTACAAGAGAAAAGGTTATTATTTTTCAAATGTACAGTATTGTATATATCTATATCTCTATATATCCATATCTCTGTATCTATATATGTATATATATCTATATACATATCTACACACACACACACACACACACACACATATAAGTTAGAACAGAGAACTGGTTTGTGTGCTCTGGTTGTTGCCATCTAGCCATGTGCAGCTGAATCCGACTAATTAATGCAAGGACACACCAGAGGGATGCCGCTGAGGAAAATACAACAAAACATCCCTGGGCAAGGTGAAAGTAATAAACACAGACACACACACACACATCAGCTATGGGTGGTAACAGTGCTATGAGACATTGTGTGCGGTGAAGCCGGTTACAGCAGATATCTGTTCAACTAGTGGTGTGAGAGTTGCAGGGTCCAGCCTGTGGATGTGTTACCAGAACCCAACCCTCGGCTCTACCCTTCACTCTGGGTCTGTCACTCCGTTTTGCCCCCTTCTCCTCTGTCTGTCCCCAACACTTGCCTTTTTCCTCTCTGTCTCTTTGTGTTTCTGGAGCTCTGTCCTGCTGTTTCAGTCTCTGTCTATCACTCTCTTCCCACAGCCTTTGGGCGTGTCTGTGCGCCAGCCATCGGAAGGCATTTTCTGATAAATATTCATCCACCCCCTCCACCCCCCACAGCCCGCGATGTCTGTTTGAATGCTAATCAATTTCTCTGAAATTTCCACTGGCCTACTTATAGTTTCAGAGCCACTGCTTCCTTACTCTGAACCCCTCAGTTTGTCTCCTCTGGGCCTTTCCTTTCCTCATATTTCTGTCCTCTCCAGTCCTGCACTTTCCATTCCTTTCTTCATTGTCCTTTTTTCATCTTTCCTTTCCTCGCTTTTCATCACCTCCTCAAATTGCTTATCTTTTCTTATCCTTCATCGTCTCTGCTTCCATTTTGCTTATCTCCTATCTTCCCTTTCCTATTTTCCATCCACATGTTTCCTCCCTCATCCTTATCCTCTGCTTTTTCTGGTCTACAGCTCCTTGTTTTCTCCTTTACTTCCTTTTTTATTCTCACCACTCTCACCCTGTCCTTTCATTTCTTGTTTACCACCTTCTGTGCTCCTCCTCTCACTGTAATATTCTCTTCTTTCTTCACAGCTCTACGTTCGTTCCCCCTCTTACTGCACAATCCATTCTTTCCTCTTGTGAACTTGCATCGTACACCCCCCCAAAAACAAAAAAACAAAAAACAAAAAAACAATGCTCTACCTTTCTCACACACTCTCTCCCTCTCATGCCTGTGGCATACAGATGTAATCACTCAGTGGACAGGAGCAGGTGGGAGTATAGGGCGAATGTGTGGAGGTTAGAGCAACTCTGAAAGCTTCAATGGGAGTTTCGGTGGAATGAAGAAAGGAAGGAAGGTGAGAGGATATGGGAGTAATGCCCGCGGTGTAAATCAGTGATGTGGGATAGTTTTTTTTTCGTAGGAACCGCGAGTAGCATCTCATCAACTCTTCCGGGCTCGAAAGGCCCCGAGACATGGTCACTTGGGAAATAGCAGCATTTGGATGATGAATAAGAAAGGAGAGAAAGTGAGGAACAGAGGCAGTGAAGGAATTCAGAAAGGAAGCAACAAAGACAGAGAGGACAAGACAAAGGTTAAAAAACCTCCAGGGGATGGAAGGAAGGAATGTCAGTTGCGGGTCGCCCTCCTGAAACATTAACAGTTGACAGGAGTCAAGAAGACAGCAACAGTGGACATATAGCATTAGGGAGGAAGTGCGGCTATCAATGAGCCAACAACACCTGGGATATGCAAATGCAGACACAAGAGGGAAGGAGGTTGGATGGGGCTGATCGAGAGGAGGAAGGATGTGCGTTGGAGAAAAGAGGAGGGAATAAGGGATTAAAGCCTTGGAGAGAATCAAATATACTGAGTTATATGCTGCAAGAAAAACTCTGTGGGAGATCCACAGCTGAAACAGCTTCTTTATGGCTCTTCATAGGGTCAGCAGGAGGAGGATATGCAAATGGGGATGGTAAAGGAAGGTTGGAGGGAAAGTGGATGGACAGAAGGAGGAAAAATGCAAAGGAGGGAAACATGGGATTAACGAAACGATTTAATAGTCTAGCATGTGGAGCGTTCTAATAACTTGCAGAGAAGCAGCACCAACCGGTTTGTGATGTGACAGCAATGATAGCTACCAGCACTTTTTTCAAAATGATAGTGCAGGACTACCTCTCCCAGAATGTGATGAGGCAGAAAGTTAAAAGCAAATCCAGAATGTCAACTTATGTATTTGAGGTTTGGAGTGTACTGAGATAGCATCTGTTTGGCAGGGTGGCTCCTTGGAGCAATGCACATAATTCTCAAGTTTGTACCATTTACACTGTGCTGTGAGGAAATGAGAATAAAATGGCCCTTAAAAATACTAAAACTATGTGAACCTAAGTGATACGGAATAATTAAATAAATAGGACTTGGCTTAAAATTCAATCATGGACGGCAAAAACTAATTTAAACCGTGGCAGCTTTGCATTAAACGTTTTTAGCATTCATGAATCATTAGCCATAACAGTCTAACCAATAGCCAATAATTGTTTTCAGAAAAAGTGGTCTAAATGTTGACCACTTTTTTGTAGGTTTATGCTAAGTAGGAATGATGACATAATTTTGAACTTTCTCTGGACTAATGCTAATGTTATGTGGCAAATACAGTACATACCAGAATATATGACTTTTAACACTTTCTATATGCTTTAATTCCAGAATATTTTTTTTTAAATTATCTAGCTCATAGGGGTAATAGAGGTCTCGTCTATCCCAGTTCACTTTGGGAAGAAGTAGTATCACTGGCAGTTTATCACAGGGCTAATACTAAATTACAATCACTTAACCATTGGTTCCTTTGAGCAATATTGAGTCACTACTTAACTTAAAGTGATCCTACATTGGCTTTGCTGGCGCCATTAAAAGGTGGACAGTAGAAAATATAAAGATATATTTAGCAAGCTCAATGTAGTCTGACTTACTCGATGTAGACTATGGGTATACACCTGCTATAACACATTTATGCAACTTTTCCCGTACTTTCTGCTATCAATGTGCTACATTTTCAAAATCGCTTTTTACGAATGGAAACAACAACCTCAGAGCAGCAACATCCATGCCGAAAATGTCAAGTCTTGCAAAAGATTTGGGTCATGCAATAACGCACGCCCTCTTGACTCTTTTGTTGAACAAGACATTTTAATGACACTGCTCACCTCTTTTTTCAAACGGCTCCACTCAAACAGTTCACTAGTTTGCAGGGGTACCATCACTGTATCCTGCGGCTGAGCACAAGCCAAGACAACTGTAACCGGTTTCAAGTAATATGTGAGACTAGTTTTGTGTCTCCTAGAGGAAATGGTCAGCGAGTCTCTCATCATGTTTACCACAGAAACAGTCAAGAACAAAATGATCTGCAATGTGGCAACAAATGAGACATTAAACAGTGTGAAAAATCAAACATTCCAAGCCACATTGCCAAAAAAAAAAAGTGTGAGTATGTGACTGATAAACACATTAAATGATTGCTAATTGCCAGACTGTCAATCAAATCGCAGGAATCAACACCGACACAGCCCCGATGAAGCCCATAAGCGAATAAATAAATAATGCAAATTATGGATTTTTTCTCCCCTAAAGTTAAACTTTGATTGTTTTCTATCGAGTCATTAATATTTAATATCGGAGAGATATGCTTTGGATTTTAAGTTTTCAGATTCTTTAGGGTGAAATCACTAAACAGCTGAACTGGTTCATGAATGCTGATTCAGTCTGAGATGGTATTCAGGAAAAAAAAAAAAAAAAGGTATTTTTATTAACTAACCATAACCGTATAATAGTCTAACACTGACAATTTCATAAGTGGCTTGTCCTACGCATGAGCTTAAAAATCTACTGTCGTGCACAGACATAAATGATAGATAGGAATCTGTGGCACCTTTGAAATCAAATATTCAAGGAGACAAGTGGATCAAAAGGCCATTTGCCGACTTCGTAAAGACCCATAGTTCTATTCATTAGTCTCTGTTCATACATCATATGGAGATGCATTAAATATTTATCTCCTCTCATACATACCTACTAATTTAAATTAATTATTCAACATCCAGTGTCCTCTGACTTCCTGCATCCCTCACTGCAGACTATGTTGGGTGCAGCTAGCTCTACGACTGTTTATTCATGCAAATCGTATCACAATGCACATAGTTTAATATCACACTGCGCCGGGCAAGAAGAAAGGCAGAAATGAAGGTTAATATAGCAGCTTCTGCTAGAACTTGAAGATATGATGCCAGTCTTGTGAGTTTTAATAAAAAACTCAAACAGAAACCAAGATAAATATTGAGGCAGAGCAGGATAGAATGCCATAGATACAATGTGTGTGTATATACAGGGAAAGTGAGAGGAAAGTAGGATTCTTTCTAATTTAGGTGGAAAATATAACTCTGTTCACGTACTGAATAAAGCATGATCTTTTCTCTATGCACCAAGCTACCAGGCAATCCCCCCACTCAAGCACATATTGACAAAACCACAGCAGAATATGTATATCGCTACTCTGTTGATGTTGTCTTGATTTTTACTACCCTGCGTCTCATTTTCATTCCCCTCATCAGTCGGTAGGTAGCAAGGCTGGCGGGCGCTGCGCTCATTAACATTCCCATCTATCCAGCGTTTGTCCAATCTGTGGCCCTGTAGCTGTGATCTGCTTTGGAAGCTGGCACGTTAGTGTGAGAAGGCAATTAATCACACTAGTTAATAGGCGAGATGTGGTAGACGAGCACAAGGTGTAGGTCTCCATGTTGTACCGACAGACGATTAGATAATTCAAGGGTTTGATTTAGTGCCTGGTGCAGGGGATCAGACATCTATGAAGTCATGTTGCTGATTTTATTCTCCAAAGAACATGCACTTCCACTGGAGACATGTTTCATTCACTTACACCGACATTTCTTGATGATGTTGAGCTTGTTCTCCTTGTTTCAGTCAAAAAAAAACAGGGTAACATATTCAAAAATGTTTTATTAAAACGAAGATGGAAAAATCAGCAAAGCCGCATTTGCCTGGGAGCAGGTGTTCTCTGAAAAGTTTACTTTTGGAGTAATAAACAGTGACAACTTATCCAGAGCAACAAGCACGCTGCTAAGTTTTTCAGACAGTTTCCCTATAAAAAGGAGCGTGGTGCCTCTCAGAGGTCGATTCGGGGTGAAGGGGTTGACAGCAACCACAGCTTCAAAGTCCACTGTACGCCCACTCGAGGTTCATGAGAGTTTTGTCAAACACAACCTGCTTTAATGAAAATGAGTCCTATATGCTGTTGCCAAAGGGACGTCTGAATGTTTTTTGTTTTTTTTTTACATCAAAGCATGCTAATTCAGGTATTTTTCGTCTAGTTTTATGGACTTTTCTTCAAGCCTTAAGTCAGAATACATGAACAAAATGGCCTTTCAACCTCTTCCTTCTAGTTGGTTTAGATTTCTTCCTTCTATGCTATTATGACAATGATTAAACAATGACTGCATATCCTTTTGTTTCTATATATCCACTCTATGCACAAGAAATCAGAAAGGATGACTTGATGCACAAAGGCTCAATAGATGTTTAAAAGGCTAATATCAGTGAAAAAACATCTTACATTAGGCCTAACATATTGTAATACAAAAAGGTCTACTGTCATTACAATTATATCATATTCTCCTCAAACAGTTATGCAGTCAGTAGCCCACCCATCAGTATAGACCACAAGCAGCACCTTTTACACAACTTTCACTCTGAGATATTGGTAAAAGTGCAGAGAGCACAAAGTGTGAAGATGCACAGTGAAACTTGACAGTGTAAATAAATAAATAAATAAATAAATAAACAAATAACTATGAATAAAAATAAAGTGCAGGGGCGTTTTGTGTCGAACCACCTGACATGGTACAGCATGCAGCATACGCAACCGAAAAGAGCCCCTACTGAGCTGCCATTGATCATGGACACTACAAAGAGTCACAAGGGCAAAGCTGACAAAGAACTACACAACCAGATTAACAGAAAAGTGCGAAAAGAGCTCAGAACATTCATTCAAAGAGATCGAGAGATTGGTCACACACTCCAGCAGAGGCAAAGATAAAAAGGATGCACCGTACAATGGAGTTATGGAGGTACTGAAGTCCAAGATTTTGAAAACTTCATCGAAGTAACCTGTTCCCCTACACTACATTGCCTTTTTGTTTTCACTATTCAGTCTGACATTTTGTCCATGTTGGCTAACTAAAGCATTTGTCCTTTTGCCCTAACCAGTTTAGCAATGACTGACATTTGTAGGCAATTTGTTGAAAGCTTATCAAATATCAAATGTCAACTCATTTAAAGGAATAGCTCAACAGAAGCAATTTTCTATTGGTTGTTCATATTTGTCATTTTTGTGGCAGGTTTTCTGTTCTTAAATCCACCTGATTGGCATGTTTGTGTGTTTTGACTTAGGAAATAATTAAAAATGTGCAAATAATCAGATCATTTCTAGTGTTACCAAAAAAAAAAACAGATGTGGACAGTGATTTAGAAATCTGAATAATAGACCTTCACAAACTTTCACTGAGCGTTTGGATGCCAATGTCATTTGTGAGAGCTTGGCATGTTTAAATACTTCTGCATTCATACATAGTACTTGCCACATGCTTGGCAATTCAGATCAAGGCAATGGGAACTGCTAGTGCAGTTGTCATGTTTTCTGTTGCGTGACCGACTGGCGACAACAACAAAGTCTTGAGTAGACTCAGTTGTGCTGAGTGGCATCCACCGCTTTGCAAGACTGCGACTGTCACAGCTCTCTTTCTTCCTCTGTTTCTAATGATTTATACTCTTACATATACACCATCTGGATGCTCTGGTGAAATAGAATTTTCTTTTTACAAAAAAAACCTTTTCATTGATGTACGCCAAATGATCATAAAATGCACATACCTGGACACATAAGACAGCAATGAACTTGTGGCCAAAAACCCTAACAAGTACTACCACTTTTAAAATCTGTAGCAGACACCTATGATGCACATGCAGGCAATTAAAAGAACTCCATTATATTTTGATTTCTGCAAGTCGTATAAAAAAAAATATCACACTCCTCAAAATTTTAACTAAATCCAATCTGAACACAATTGTTTAGCTGATCGTGCCCTATTAATGAACACGTTTAAATTATTAGGCTCCAGTTTGTGTGGGCCCTCCAAGCAAATCTTGGGCTTTTTGTTTATGTAGGCACAGCAGTGCAACGTGCCAAAGCACTGGCTGAAGTTGAATATGAATTGCAAGGTGCAGTGATTGAGACATTCACTCTAGCCAGTCATGATCCCACTTAGCTGAAACAGCTGCACAATGATAGCCTAGCCACGCTACACCCATGTTTTCTGACGGACAAGGTCTAGGGAAGTTCGACAGGGAGGGAGAGAATCTATCAAATCCCTCTGCAGCAATTGGTTGGTATACAACCAATCACGCAACGAATAGGCTGACGTAGTTCCTAGAGCACCGGCGGATTGTGGCTACGTCCCGTTAGCTTCCCAACCAGCGGAGCCGCGGAGCCAACTGGTATATTAAGGATTTACCATATCCCGTCGGCATAAGTCCCATACGTCTTTCTTCTCAAATGAAACACTTCAGTGCCGTCCTTTGTTTATCTTTCATGCTGAATTTTAGCTCAAATCTTTAGGGCTGTGGCCAAAGCCGAGTCTAAAGATAACTGTTTATTGTGCGCTGGTTGTTTCTGTCAGAATCGTCGCGCCTCTGTCGTCTCTTAGTTACGCCCGCCTTCTGACTACACTTCATGGTGATTGGTCCGGCCAGTTTTAGGAGCATCCAGCCTCGAGCCTTATGGAGGTAACTAGACCCACCCTGGCAGAGAATTAAATTCGTTGCTGTGGGTTGTCTAGCGCAGCTAGGCTAGCACAATGATGTATGGAGAAACAAATAAAAAGAGGCTTCTTGAGGTGAGAATTTGATAAATATAAAACATGAGCTATTTCGGCTAAAAGGGAGTTGGAGAGGAAGCAGTAAGACATTGGACTGATCTGCCGTGAGCCGTACTACAGCCATGACAGGTCACCAGTCCATCACAGGGGAAACACAAAAAACTAGAAGACCGTCTATGATCACACTCATGCCAATTTAGAATCACCAATTTACCTACTATTGATGTCTTTGGACTGTAGGAGGAAACACTCAGATAAACCTATGCAGACACACGGAGGACATGCAACTCAACACAGAACTAGCACCAACTGGAAGGTTCAAACCCAGAACGTTGCTTCTGTAAGCAACACTGCAGCACTCTGCTGCCCACTTGAACTCAACAATAAAAATAAATACCTGTAATAGTCCTTAAACATCTCATGGCATAACACATGGCTGGAAAATGACTAATTAAAATGGTTTATATCAGTGCAGCCTCAGTCCGAACGTGTTATAGGTCTGTTCGTCCACAGTGCAAAATTTGTTAGTTTCACAACAAAGGCTGTAAAATTGTGTGATGCCAACATTTTTGTGGCCTGTTCTTTTGCAGTGGCCTGAATCCATGTCGAATGACTTGCAAGCTTCTTTCACTTTCCACATAAAAAGAGCAACAAAGCCTGCATGAGGAGGTTAAAGTGGTGCCAGTGGCATTAATAAAACACACAGAAGAATGGACTTCAAGTCCTCATGTGAAGCATCATTTTTCTGATCACTTTTACACTTTGTCAGATTTGTCAGTCACTGCTTTCGTTTGTTTTAGGGTGCCGATTTCTTTACATAAGGCTACAAAACTACTTGGTTAGGCTGAAGCACAAAAATGCTGGTGACGTTTAGTAAAGAATTACAGTTTGGGTTAAATACATCTCTGCAAGATCGGCTACACACTTTTACCTTATCTTTATTGTAAAACATGCATATACATCCACTGCACTACAACCACTGGGGAAATCAGATCATAATCCAGTTCATCTCATTCCACCTACACCTCAGTTGTTAAATGGAAGTGTTGGTCGCAGCAGGCAAGCAATCTCTGTAGTGCTGCCTGGAACAACAGACTGGGAGTCCTTTCTGTGAATCATATGGGAGGATACTGAATGAGAGACTATATCAATTTCTGTGTTGATAAAACAGACACAGCAGAGAAAAATATAACAGAACTCGTGTGCCAACCACAGCAATCAGCAGCAGTGCAATACAAAATCTCCTTAAAAATAAAATTAATTTAAAAAGTCTGTTACCAGCCAGCCTGAACGCCCTGTTAAAACAAGAATAACAGGCTTTTAGGAATTGGTGGACAGGGAAACAGCAGAGAACCTGAGTGAAGATTATGGGGGGGGGGGGGGGGGGGGGGGGGGGGGGGGGGGGGGGGGGGGGGGGGGGGGGGGGGGGGGGGGGGGGGGGGGGGGGGGGGGGGGGGGGGGGGGGGGGGGGGGGGGGGGGGGGGGGGGGGGGGGGGGGGGGGGGGGGGGGGGGGGGGGGGGGGGGGGGGGGGGGGGGGGGGGGGGGGGGGGGGGGGGGGGGGGGGGGGGGGGGGGGGGGGGGGGGGGGGGGGGGGGGGGGGGGGGGGGGGGGGGGGGGGGGGGGGGGGGGGGGGGGGGGGGGGGGGGGGGGGAATCACTGGACCGCCATGAAGATCACAGGCGTACCTACAGCAGAAAGGCGGAACGCGGCTGCCGTAAATGGAGATCCAAGACCTGGCTGATGAACTGAATCTGTTTTTTTTTTTTTTTTTTTTTTTGCATATTTCAAAGCGCTCCACCACTCTGCCTGTTGCTCATCTCTCAACCATTTCATGAAAGTATCAACAATGGCCTTCCATCCATCCAGCTCAAGAAGGAACTGGATCGGGAAAGCAGACTAATCTATCTACCTACTTACACTTCCTGATTATTATCTCCAGTATACAAATTTCCATAAATCGTAGGAAAAAAGACACCACATATATAGAGGGAACACAAAATTCAGTCATCACTTCTAACCATACATGATACCATTGCAAATGGAAATTGAGGACAGATGATCATTATCCACAACTTCACAATATCTAAGAATTTGATGGTTGCCCATAGCATAACTCTCTGCATCCATGGCAACATCATATTTACTGTTAATGAGTATCAATGCTCTGAATCAACAGACAGAATTGGTGAGGCCAGGTCATGTTGCTTTGCAAGATGCCACCATTCCAGTGAGGTCCGCATGTCTAAGAGTTTCTCCACTGCACAGACATGGAGAGATTTGATCTTTAAAGTGTAGCTGAACCCTGTGGACCTCCAGCCCTCATCACCATTCCAATGGTGTGGAGGAAAGCATGAAATATGTATGCCTCAGTTGTTGATGTTTCACAGAAATCCTCAGAAATCAGTCGGAGCCCTACTGTCAACAAATCAGCGTAGTGATATGGAACTCTATATTTTTGGAGGTAGGTACGCCACTGCTGCATGTGTGCACTGTAAGGGTTCACCTGAACCTGCTCACATCCCCCTGCACAGACCATTACATATTTTAAACTGCGCTGCTTTTACTGCTAGAAAACCTAAATGGGTCACTCGTTGCTACGTACATGAAGCATATGTATTTTAACCGTTTTCTGAATTGTCTTATGCTATTTCTCTGATTCGTTTAACCTTAAAAGCCTAAATTTGCCGGCTTGAATAACCTGAACTAGACTACTTCTAGTTATGTTGGAAAACGCAATGAAATCTAAGCTTAAACTTGTCCGATAATCTAAATTACAGAACACTTAGAAACTGCTTACAGTTCAGAAGATTAATGCAAACTACAAATTTTAATTAAATACAACAGGCCTGGATTGCACTTTGTCATGCAGTAAGTTGCTGGTATGAGTGTTGATGTAGGCTCTTCTGTATTTAGTTTGTTTTTCTTTTAAAAATTTGATCAATCATTTAAAAAATAAAATAAATAAAGGGAAAACTGAAAAGTTGCCAGAGCTTAGTGAAAAGTAAAAAGTACTGAGGGAATAATTGATATGCTGACTGCTGAAGTTTTGAAAATGCAGTTAACATTACATGAGAACCTTGTATATCTATCCGGATTTCTCACCAAAAAGCATCCAAGTTCTTATTAGACGTTCTTCCAGATCATTGCCCAAAACAAGAAACAAACAACAAACAAAAGGTCACGAAAACAAGGTTTGGACCCCTCAGGAGGGACTTGAGTCCTGCACGAAAGCATATCTTTTCCATTCAGATCTAGAGTTTGTAAGGTCATCTAAAGGCCGCTTCAGACATGCACTCCTTGAAACCTAGTAATATTTCTGTTTCACATTCATCACGCAAATGAAAGGCAATTTGTGGAAGAAGTTCACATCTGAGTATCAATACTGGTCCCAAAACATCTGGTCCCAGTACATTCTCTCCATATATGTATTAGTATTGTAGTTGCTTTTGTTCTGTATTGTCTTTTCTTTGTTTGTGGACCCTCTCGAAAATGAGATGCTACATCCATAGACTGTATATATAGTGGACGTAGCATTTGGCTCCAGAATTGAAGCCAACCCGGAAGTGTCAAAAACTTGCAATATCACGCCGTCCGCTAGGGTTGGCTCCAAGAAGCTTTTTCTCCATAGACCCCAATTCATTTTTGGAAAAATAAAACTTTGATAGACTGATATTCTACAGCTCAGGATTTTTTCCTGTTAGTTTTCATGGTCAAAATGAGAGATCAGGTGGCCGATCTTAAATTAAATCAATACTGAATTTTAAATAAATCGTTAAAGTTGGCGGAGTCAGGGGGCGTGGCCTATACTTGATAGACAGCAACAGAAGCCTCTGCGGTAAAATGTGGGCGGGATAAGAGAGTCCTCAGCCAATCCTGCCCCTAGTTGCTCTCCGGTCCAGCCTGTTTGATGACGCTTTATATGTCACTGGCTCCAAAAAAATCCAAAATGGCGACCAGGAGTAGCAAAATCCGGGCCTTCATTTCTCGGCGTTGAAACCAACGGGTGACGTCACGGTTAATTGACGCCTGGCTACATCTCAAGGGGTTTTCCACTAATAATAAACTATAATAACATCCCAGAGAGCATCAAAGACTCAGTTTAAATGCCAAATCACAAAACACTTTTCTCATTCACTTTGCCCTCCGATATCACACCTACTACAAACAGAAACTGTCATAAAAAAAAAGAGTTATTGTGATGAAGACAGAACAGGCAGATTATTAAGACACATCAACAATAAAGGTGGTCAAGGTTTTGACAAAGGATCAGATGTAAAGTCACATTGTGTACTTTCTTCACATCAGGCAGGTGAGCTGGTACACACAGCATCACGGTTTATAAGCTATGATTATTCAACAGGCAGAGGTATGTTGACGATCGGCGTTGGTTTGTCTGTTCGCAGCATTATTCAGAAATGGGATTAACGGATTGGATGCACTTTTCAGAGAATGTCAGAATGAGACAAGGACCAATTGATTTGATGCAGTGATGTAGCTTATAGTCTGGATCCATGATTTTTTTGAAAAGACTTCAGCTGTTGGAAATGATATGACTGAGCAGCCTTGGCGGAGTACTGTGCTCTCTAGTCTATGCACTGTTCTAGTTTATTATGCCACATGATGTACTGTCCATTCTCACATCTACCAAAATATCTTTCTTGCACCTTAACTCAGAACAGATTGATAAATCAGCAATGATATGCATCTTATGTCTGGGAAAGAGCCTAACAGAAGCAGCTACATATTGGCTTTCATTAAACAATATAATAAAACATTTGCAGCTTAAAGAAGTTTCAGAAAAATACAAAAATCAATGTGTAAAAATGCCTTTGATGAATGTGCATTTTCTTACAAGAGCACACACAATAAAGCTGACCAGGAGGAATCAGATTTTGTGGGTGTTTCTTTAATCACAGTAAAACCACAGACCTATTTGTCATCGTTGTTCCTCATACTGAAGGTTGGTGGTAAGAAAAAAGTGATACTCCACAGCTTGATTTAGAGAAAAATCTACTTTCCTATCACTGTCTTTGGCTTGTTACACCAAAATTATCTCCTCCATCTCCTGTGGGAAAACAGCATTTTTTTGTATCAGTTTGGTTCTGGCAAAATCCAGCTCTCTGTTCAGACAGCTGCGAGCAGAGGCTTTGCCTCTCTCTTTCTTTTGATTATTCCGATCGCTGCCACAGGATGGAAGTGGAAGTACCAACCCACAAGTTTGAGTCAATGACAAACTTCAATCTTAATCAAAAACACAACTCACACTTCCTCTCCTCTCAACCCCCAAACATACATATAACCGCAGACGCATAACACACATCTCTGCCGCCATCGTGGCACTAAGAGTTAGATATTCTGTCCAAGGCCAGACGGCTTGTTGGGATTCAGTACAGGAACTCTTATCTAAAAGAGATTGAAAGCATGCTGATAGACACCTTGGCGAGGGCAGAAGACATTTTAGATTGTCATAAGTCACATGGTCTGACATACACAAGGTGCCGCATAAACTAGGTCATGTTATTTATTACTAGGAAAACCATACAAAAACACAATTATATTTTATTTCTAGACCTCAACTGCAGTGCATTTCTACACATAATCTATCAGGATTTACAAGTTTGTGCAATTTTTGAGCATTTTGGATTATGAAGCCCAACAACCTCAAGATGTTGCTGCACTTCTGTCAGATTGACAATGTCAATATCCAATGCAGCAAAGATTTCAGTTACCAACAGCTTCCCTATATCTTTATTTACTAAGAGCACATTCTAAATAAATTACCATCTTGTATAAAATACCCTTCAGTTGTTGGAGAGAATTCTGAATGTGAAAATAAACACTATCTGTCATGGGTGAACTTTAAGCTGAACATTCAGTTTCTGTGATGTTCAAAGCGAATTTTCAGTGAAATAACAACTATGTTTGAATGTGTGTTTCGTACCTATGTGTTTGTATTCCTCACTGAGGCAAACCTTGCATCAGGTCCTGTTTTCAAGAAGCCGCTTTTACGACACAGCATGTGGTGAAGATCTATTCTCAGCGTGTCAGCTGCACATTCATAAAGTGGTGAATTGCGACAATTTCCTGAGATCATTGCCGCATTATGCTCAATATAATGGGGACATTGCTTTCTTCAGACAGACATCAAGCATACCAGACAGGGCAAAGTGCAGTGTCAGTGATTTGTGTCTCACAGATGGTTGTCTTTCCTCTTGAAATGGATTCACACTGGCTTTTAAAACATAAGCTCGCTGTCAGAGGATGGCCATGGAACCACAACGCCACTGTTCCTCACAAAAGTTGTTATTCTGCTTGCAAATGTTCTCTACAGTACTCGGCACATCGGATAATGTGGCGCATTTGAAGAAATCCATGGATAGATTTCACCGTCTGGGAGAATAAATAAGGAGAAAGGAAGAAATCCCTTTCATTTCTATATGAACTCCTCATGACATCATGTAGACTTGCAATAAAATGCATTCTTCCTCTTTGCTCTCCCAACAATGTCCTCTGGATTTGATTTCATGAGAATTCTGTATTTCATCTCAAGAAAGCAAGATATTCAAACCCTGCAATATGCATGAAGTAAGAGTATAAGTGTGGCTTAAGGTAGAACACAGTCACAAACTAAAAATAGTGGATGTCGGTAAGAAGCAAAGCATCTTATACTGGCTGTTTGAGGCACCAGGCCAGCAGGAAGCCCTACTGCTTCAGCTGACTAGACAAATATTTAAAAAAACTGTTAATATGCAACTTTTTTTTTTTTTTTTTTTGCATGAGCACTTTGTGGTTAGTGGCAAAATTTAGAGTCAATGCAGGGAGCAGGAGTTATGCTCATAAAGTGGGTGGAAAGGGGTGGCACAGTGTTAATGGACACATGATGGGAAGGCATTGATTCTTATTGGATTATGTTTATTGACTGTATTGTGCCTGTCTGTTTATACTGACGAGATAACGACACATTTCAGTACAATGTGCAAAAAACAGGAATAAAAACTACAAGAATGGGTGGTCGGACATCCTGTGACAATCGTTGAAAGATCAGTGGCAGCAGGTATAGTGCAAGAGAAGAGGAGAAGGATGGGAAATGTAATCAGAAGCATTGCATTGTGTATTCAATATGTTATTGTGCAGATCTCATTCATTTTCATGTAAAAGGTGGTTGGGGTACTACTGTCTCATGCACTTACTGAAACTGTTGGGTACTCTTGAATACCATTAAATGTTTGCAGGCCTAAGGGAATGGTATACTGGTGAACTGCATACATCAGTTCCTTGGGTCTTCCCTCACTTGTGTCTATTTGGTGACTCAATATGCTCTGCGGTGACGGGAAGAGTCACCACCAATCAGCAGCACTAAAATTTGTGTCAGCTTAACACCCTCTGAAAACTCATTGTAAGTCACATTGGTGGGGAGGGCAGTGCTTTAAAAAGGGAGTTTGATTGGTCACAAGAATGTACTGCTCTCTATATCACCCAATGATAATGTATGATAATGAATTCCTACTAATTCCACTGGGAAGCAGCACCTCCAGCCACAAAAATTTCCCTCAGTGCACATGACTGTACTTTGTACTCTGTGCTTTGATTAGCAATCGGAGATAACAGCCTTTTATATACATACAGTGAAGCCCTAAGTTGCTCATACGCATGCCACATTTTCATTCATAGTGAATTTGTACTTCACCAAAAGGTTTATTCTGGCTGGAAATTACACAAACAAATGACGGAGGATGGTTGGACGTTGTTTTAGAGATGGTACAATTGAATTTTAACTATTACTGTTTTCCTATATTTTTACTTTAACTGTCAAGTCTAAAATTATTCATACCATTTCCCATTAGTTAATTTCAAAGTCTTTATGTGCCACTATAGAAATAACATGTCTTGTAGTTGCTAATAAGCTCTTTGCATGTCTCCACTGGGACTTTTGTGATGAGCTCAAGGCTTCTTTGACATCACTGGTCTTCAGTTCCCTCCACAGACTCTAAATGAAACTTAAGTCTGTTGATATTGTTTTCTTTTGACCATTTATTGACCACTGCATCTGTATATTTCAGATTATTGTCTTTTTGGAAAGTCAAATGCTGCCCAAGAGCAGATTTCTCTGCAACCTGCCTGATATTTTCCTCCTGAATCTTAATGCAATCCTCTTTTCTCATGATGCTGTTTATTTTGGCAGAGTTGCCTGTACCATTGGATGGAAAACATCCCCGAAGCTTTACATTCCCACCACCACCATGCTTGGCTTTAGGGATGGTGTTCCTCAGGTTGAATGTTTCTCCTTTCCAAACAACTCCTTTTTCATCTTATCTGATCTCAGAGCTGATGACCAGAAGCTTTCCTCGCTGTCTGGGTATGATTGTACAAAAGCCAGGTGAGGTTTTGTGAACCTGTCTTAGAGAAGTAAAGTCTTTTTTTGGTTGGCATCTATGGAGACCAGCTTTGTTCAGTGTCTACTGCAGTTTCTGTCTTGAGATACTGGTACTGCTTAAATTGATTGAGCCTAACTACTACAAGCTCACTAAACTCTTTTGTTTTAGTCATGACTTGCACTTGATAAGTAACTGCTTATAGTGTGTTGTAACACTCTAGAACACAGTAGAAATTACAACGACCACTTCGAATCATCTACAACAGGGGTCGGCAACCCGCATGCGGCTCTTTCAGCCCTCTGTTGTGGCTCCCTGTAACTTTGGAAAATAAATTGTTCTGCCTTTCAGGCGCGTTTCAATGCATTTTAATATAGAGAGTTTTATTATGAAATTACCGCTCTTATTTTGACGTGTCACTCCACCGGATGTGCTGCTGGGGTTTTTTCCCCCAGGACATGAGAGCGCTAAATTGATGCAGAGATGATGGAGAAGCAACACCTGTAGTTTCACATTGTTTTGTAGTCAAGAATGGCAAGCCTGTTTATTAAAGCTCCACTCCAAGAAAGACACGTCTTGTCTTTGAGTTAAAAGTACTCGTGATAGGGTAATACACGTTACTCGCAAGAACACGGCTCGATGTCCAGGCAGCAGGTCAGAGAGTCAGAGGAGTGTCGTCTTGGAAAACAGGGCAGCGACTTACCGGAGAAAAGTTATTAGCTTAAGATAAATAGATAAATAGATTTTACAAGTTAAATAGACATTCGCAAAATATTGAGTTCCAGCTAACATTACGTAACATATGAGGTCCAGGAGCAAAAAATGACATTAAGATAAATATTAGTGGAAGGACACAATTTAAAAAATGAATCTATCTAATTAGAGGCTTTATAATTAATTAATCACGACTGATTAACAAGGGCATAGAGGTAAAAAAGTGATATATGCAGTGTTGTCTTCATTTTAAATGCCGGTGTTTTCTTTTCTGGGGGAAACTGGTCGAAATGGCTCTTTGAGTGTTAAAGGTTGCTGACCCCTGATCTAGAAGCTGCATTTTCCCGAAAATTTGCAACAGTTTTTATATTGTATTAATAATTTTGAACACAGCATTATTGTCATAATGTAACAAAACATATAAATCATTAAATTAAGCAACAACATCTCTAATGCACCATCTCACTGTGCTTTGTCAAGTGTTTATTTCATTTCCAGTCAGAAGAAATTTATTGATCAAATAAAAATTCTCCATATATCAAAATATGGCATGGCTATGATTAACTTTGGATTAAACTGTATGTGAAGTTGAAAGTCATTGTTCACAGTGTATTCCAAAATCCAACACATCAAATTTTCAAAAGAGTTGACTTTTCCCCACTAAAGTACCTAATTATCAGGATATCCTGGTGGATTTGGGGTTTAATGGAACCTTTAATCTGTCATCCCTTGTCTCTCTCCCATTGCTTCTTTCACTTCTCTGATGTCTATGTCAAAAAAAGGCCAAACTTCTGCAATAAAATAAAAAAAAAAAAAGTATTTTTCCCTCCAGCCTCATCTAACTACCATATGCTGTAGTGTGAATTACTGTCAGAAACATTTATGCCAGTCCAAAATGATGAAATCGCTCTATTTCACAAGTAAAAAGGTGTGTAAATTTACTTTGAGTGCTTTTCCACTTCCACTACACTCCTGTGAAGGCAGACTAGAACCAGTTAGTTCTGGATTTTCTCATGTCCTTAAAGCCCACCGGCATCATTTCCGATACTTCAGGTTCCTGCAGGATGCTGACATTATTTATTACACAACAATGGATTCAGAAAAGAAAAACAAAGAACAAAAGAATCACCCTATTTTTTTTGCAGACTGTGTGTTGCATATAAACTGGAAAGCCTTGGGAAGTGAAAAGGCCTCTTCATTAGACGAGTGCCCCCCCTCCTCGTCTTAACGTAATTAAACAAAAGAATAGAACGGAGAGTCTTCCACTCTTATTGCATTCTTCAGAGATAATTAGACATGAGAATAAACTAGCAGGAATGATACAGCTCAGTTAACAAATAAAAGGGAGGGAGGGAGAGTACAGGGAGGTTTCAGGCTGCTACAGTATTTAATATTCATAATTCCATTGAAACAGCTTTGTTACAGTACATTCACTCCGACTGCAGGGAGCCACACTCCTCTTTCCCACAAGATGTTATGGTCCTTTTGGCCTGTAGGGGGCAATTTAGTAGCGTGACACCGCTTACACTAAAGGGATTGTTGTGTGTGTGTGTGTGTGTGTGTGTGTGTGTGTGTGTGTGTGTGTGTGTGTGTGTGTGTGTGTGTGTGTGTGTGTGTGTGTGTGTGTGTGTGTGTGTGTGTGTGGTGTTTGTAGCGTCTGTGTTCAATTCAAAATCAATCTAGTTTAAGCTGATTTCCTGCAAAATCCAGATGCTGAACTGCAATTTAGCGAGAGGAGGCTGATACATCCTACCTAACAAGAAATAATTAAAGATGAATGGTTTTTCATCAACAAATTAATTGCTGCCTCAATTTACGTTTGGAAGTGAAAGTTAATTTACCATTGTGTGTTTGTGTGTGTGTTGTGTGTGCGTGTGCATGACTAAGTCTTTCTCTTTTCAATGTTGCAACGTGGTGAGGATTAGTGGTGGTGGTTTTATTTAGTGTTTTAATTGAATGGCCCGTGAAAAACTAAGTGGCCTACATCCTAATCACACACACGTAACCCCGTGAAATGGAATTCAGGACTCAGTTAGGGATGCGTTTGCTTTGATGAAAAAGAAATATGGGTGAGAGTTACTGTAAGGGAGTGCAGCATCTCAATGGCAACGCTGGCACAGCTGCAGGAACAAAGAAGCAATGATAAAATGTAACGAGTCAAACAGATTTTATCATCACGCTCATGCGGAGCTTTGGGAGCTTTTTTTTTCCTTGCATGCCTATGTGTGCTAAAGATGAACTAACAGAATTATGTATACACTTTACCTAGAAAACGAAGCCTCGGCGCAGGACCTTGAATTTGCAAAGATATGATAATCAAGATGCTTTTGCTTCCACATGCTGGCTGAATTAGCTACCCTCCGCAGTGTGCTGATAAGTGAGAGTGGAGAGAAATGATTTTTTTGTGCCCGTTTCAGCACAGTTATCTCGTTTCCTTGCCATTATCTTTCGCTCGCATCGCTTTATACCTTGCAGATAATTTCCCTCTCCAGCTTGTCCCCAAAACCTCACAGTTTTTCGCCACTCGACAACTTATGAAGAGTGGCAAGCTGTGCCACTCATATGGCGCTGAATGATTTGTCATGACTTAACAGCAAACACAGATGGAACTGTCACAGCGGCCACATTTTTGAATTTCCAGGCAATTCAAGCATGTTTCTGCAGCAATAAATACCATGATCGTTCATCAGCATATTCCAACACTGACAGGATTTAGTAACTGTGATGCGAGAGGTATAAAAAAAAATCTACTCTAGCGACAGTGGCTGCTTGCTCAAACAGAAGAAGAACTCTGTGTTTTCATTCTCTGCTACTTCGAAAATTCAACTTAACTGTGCCACACGTCACAGAATAATCATAAACTGATTGTAATTACTTGCTAATTTGCTTTGAACTACACAATGCCAGACCCGGGACGGTTGACGCAGCATTTAATCATTTCAGTAAAAGTAAAACTACATCAGAGTATATGTACATTATTAACCTTGCGAGCTCTTTGCTATATGTAGGGTAACTTCACTCCCTTTACTTATCAGCACCAATCTTAGTCATTAAAAGGCGAGACATGCATGCTTTATCTTGTTATTTTCAGAACCGTGAAAGCTGTCCAGATCTTAGATCATTTGATAAACGCTTTGTTTCTGCCAAGGAAAAAAAAATCATGCTATAAAATGGTATAGTTTTGCTGAAATCTCACTGACAGGAGAGATAGAATTTCATGAGCATGGAGGGCATGCTGTTTGCAATATAGTAATATCAGAACTATGAGGGTGGGACACTGTATTAAAGATATGTGAAATAACTGTCATTGTTGGATCCATTTAAACATTCATACAGAGCAGCCTACTTGTACAACTGGCAAAACAGGCTATTGTTTGATTGAATTGCATATATATTGCTGTATTTAGATTTTAGCGTATCAATGCACTGATGAGTTCATGAGTAATTCAAACCAGAGTAATGCATGTGTAGATGGGATGCAGGTCATATCGTGCGACACCTCACTGCAATAAATACAAGAAACTCAACTGAGAAAAAGGATGTGAATTTGGAAAGTGTGTCTGCAGGGCTCTGAGGGTTAAACATCATCAGTATTTTATGATCTCTGACCTTTGGTGCACAGTGAATTTGCCGTTAGCTCTTTTGAGGAGCAAAAATAAGCTCTTAAATCTGTTTTTCTGCTTTGTGAAAGTCTGGATCGTCCCCTGGAAACTAACAGTTTAAACTGAGATTGCCAAATGCAAAGAAGCACCCAGGAGACTTTGAATCTCATTGTAGTCATTAGATAACAAGAACAGTTTTTTTTACCCTTTTGTGTGACTATTACCAATCAGTATCCATAGTGGGTAAAACACATTGAATACACTGCACATACAGTGCCTTGTGAAAGTATTCGGCCCCCTTGAACTTTTCAACCTTTCGCCACATTTCAGGCTTCAAACATAAAGATATAAAATTTTAATTTTTGTCAAGAATCAACAACAATTTGTTACACAATCGTGAAGTGGAATGAAATTTATTGGATATTTTAAACTTTATTAACAAATAAAAAACTGAAAAGTGGGGTGTGCAATATTATTCGGCCCCTTTACTTTCAGTGCAGCAAACTCACTCCAGAAGTTCAGTGAGAATCTCTGAATGATCCAGTGTTGTGCTAAATGACTGATGATGATAAATAGAATCCACCTGTGTGTAATCAAGTCTCCGTATAAATGCACCTGCTCTGTGATAGTCTCAGGGTTCTGTTTAAAGTGCAGAGAGCATCATGAAGACCAAGGAACACACCAGGCAGGTCCCAGATACTGTTATGGAGAAGTTTAAAGCCGGATTTGGATACAAAAAGATTTCCCAAGCTTTAAACATCTCAAAGAGCACTGTGCAAGCAATCATATTGAAATGGAAGGAGTATCAGACCACTGCAAATCTACCAAGACCCGGCCGTCCCTCTAAACTTTCACCTCGAACAAGGAGAAGACTGATCAGAGATGCAGCCAAGAGGCCCATGATCACTCTGGATGAACTGCAGAGATCTACAGCTGAGGTGGGAGAGTCTGTCCATAGGACAACAATCAGTCGTACACTGCACAAATCTGGCCTTTATGGAAGAGTGGCAAGAAGAAAGCCATTTCTCAAAGATATCCATAAAAAGTCTCGTTTGAAGTTTGCCACAAGCCACCTGGGAGACACACCAAACATGTGGAAGAAGGTGCTCTGGTCAGATGAAACCAAAATCCAACTTTTTGGCCACAATGCAAAACAATATGTTTGGCATAAAAGCAACACCCTGAACACACCATCCCCACTGTCAAACATGGTGGTGGCAGCCTCATGGTTTGGGCCTGCTTTTCTTCAGCAGGGACAGGGAAGATGGTTCAAATTGATGGGAAGATGAATGGAGCCAAATACAGGACCATTCTGGAAGAAAACCTGTTGGAGTCTGCAAAAGACCTGAGACTGGGACGGAGATTTATCTTCCAACAGGACAATGATCCAAAACATAAAGCCAAATCTACAATGGAATGGTTCACAAATAAACGTATCCAGGTGTTAGAATGGCCAAGTCAAAGTCCAGACCTGAATCCAATCGAGAATCTGTGGGCAGAGCTGAAGACTGCTGTTCACAATCGCTCTCCATCCAACCTCACTGAGCTCGAGCTGTTTTGCAAGGAAGAATGGGCAAGAATTTCAGTCTCTGGATGTGCAAAACTGATAGAGACATACCCCAAGCGACTTGCAGCTGTAATTGCAGCAAAAGGTGGCGCTACAAAGTATTAATGCAAGGGGGCCGAATAATATTGCACGCCCCACTTTTCAGGTTTTTATTTGTTAAAAAAGTTTAAAATATCCAATAAATTTCATTCCCCTTCACGATTGTGTCCCACTTGTTGTTGATTGACAAAAAATTAAAATTTTATATCTTTATGTTTGAAGCCTGAAATGTGGTGAAAGGTTGAAAAGTTCAAGGGGGCCGAATACTTTCACAAGGCACTGTAATGTTACCTTTTCATTGGGATAAAGGAGGACATGACTCATCTGTTTTGCATTTCACTTCAGTGAGAAATGGAAGTTAGTGGAAGCAATAATGTTAATCTTAGGTGGCTTTTGTAAGTAGTAAAAGATAACCACTGGGTCCGAGAGGAATGGATTTAGAAGCGGTAGATTAGGTGTCAACACTCCATTTTTCAGTGACGTAAAACTTTACAACAAGGGATACAGTTTATTTCAAGGAACAAATGAGGAATGAATAAGGGACTGACTGCTAATTAACCAGTACCAGTTGACAATTCGTTAATGAGGAAATAAGTGAAGAAAAAACTGATCATGGATGAATTGTTAATGAATCGTTCTCCTACTGGAAGATTATATAGTAATGAAACACTAGAGAGCAGAGAGGGAGATGTAACATATCAATAAATCATAAGATCACTGATATCTGTGAACTGATCACACTGACCCTCCTTTTTCACCTTTAAGTAAATGGGAGCTTAATATTGAATTGGGGGCATCATATAACTCTTGAGGGGACACAAAAAGGGTAATTCATGGTAAGGTTATAAGGAAACAATGAGGGATTCATTAGTATTTTTATCACTCCTAGCGGTGTGCAAAAACAGTAACTAATGTAACTAAAGTAATAATGGATGAGTTTCGGCTAGTTTGTGCTGTTCACTGGCTGGTTGGGAGTTAATCAGCAAGCATTTGTGATGAAAAGGGTCAGTATAATGGATTCACAGATATCCATGAACTAATCATCACCTGATGACTTAATATCTCCCAGTCTGTTCTCTAGTGACTCACCTTAATCTACTATTTAGTCCCCCACTAGATAAGATTTTTTGATTGAAATAGTTAATAAAATATGAAGTCATTCCAGATTCCTTATTAGCTAATTATCATTTGCTGCTCTTTTAAATTTAATTGGAAGTTACGTATTAACTAATGGTTAAATTTCCAGTGAGTTCCTCATTCGTTCGCCATTTGGTTCTTGGTAACTAGTGAACATTTATGTCCCTTATTGTGAAATGTGAAAATATCTGCCACACATTCAACTTGCGTCAAAAACTCAGAGAACTTTGAAAATTAAATAAAAAAGTAAAAGGAATTGTCAGTCATAAAAGGAGCATGAGAAGAAAATGTGTCCACCAGTGAACCTGACATCTGCTTCTGAAAAATCACAAAAAAATGTAAATTTCCTCCAATCATCCGTCTTCTTTGTGAATAACTCTCAGATTGAGACTTTATGAGGAGCAAGAATGTGCTGATTGTAAAGCCTGAAAAACTGTTTTCCTTGTAAAACCCCTTGGTTGTCACACACTTGGCCATATTACCCTCTTCCCGTTTTCACTCAGTAGTTTCTGGGCAGCCACAGTGGCATTAAAACCCACAGATTTGACCTGATTTAACTGTCACAGGATGACGATGTTCAGCTCGATTGCTTATGGTGTATGATCACACTCTTTCTTTGATGGATGATAGTGAAAATGCCAACACGTATTACCTGTTGATTATACGAAGCGAGGACGAGTTCTGCGTGTTTAGATTCCTCACTGTTGGACAGATGTTATTTCCCCACATACAAAATCACAGCGAGATTTGGGTTTACATTATGAATACATTTACATACATTAGCCATTAGTGCATGTGTTTAATATGAGAGGTTACCTTCTCAGCTCCATCTGGTATATAAGCACACACCTGACACCCTCATCTGAAGCTTACCCTTCAAGTGGGAGGGGGATAAAACCGGCGCTATGTGCGAGAGCATATGTGTGCTGGGAAACATGTGAAATCTCCCAACTGTCACAGACACATGAGCTGCCTGAGATTTTACTTCCTGCCAGACACACAAACACAATCACACAGTCCCCAGGGCAGAAAACTAATTCTTCCACTTTATTTAATAATGCAGGAGGCAGAGAGGGATTTTGTCCCTCATTTTGTGGAAACAGGAAACTATCGACTTGCAGCAGTGGCAAAAAGGAACCGAACAATTAGACTCAGGGCAAGTTTAAATAAAGACTTTTTTTTGACTGCAGCTTTGAACAATGTAAGAAGAGAGACCTGCGAGTGAAGAGCAAGACTCGTAAAAGTGTTCGGAGTTCTTGAAGCAGCCACACATACCCACACCCGAACCTCCTGAGCAGCTTTGTCATCACTCTTCATTTACTCTGAGGACCGCCAGAACTGGCTTAATGTGCCACTGATACATACATACAGAGAGAGGAGCACACACACACACAGCCGCAAACACACACACATCATCATAATCTACTATCTCATCATATTTCCGTGTGACTCATCCATTATACTGTGTTCTATAACTTCAGCAATTTTTCATCCGTGACCATCTCAATCTTGAGCAACAAAAAGGCTGCTGGGGTGTGAAGCCTTTGCCATATGAGCGGTAATTAAAATACTTAAAGAGCCACTCTGCAGTTCCACGCTTACTTAAAACCTGGGACAGGGGAAAAAAAAAAAAAACGCTTTCTTTCTGAGTTTAATTAGCGGGGCTCCAGGATGAAGTTTTGACAGTTCAACATAACTTTTCAATCTATTCAGGTGCTGTCAGGAGTCTGCTAATGTCAGTAAAATTTAAAGAACTGAGCAGCAGCAGAGTCGTGGAGGACAGGAGGAAAGCAGGTACGCCATGCCAAAAGACTAATGCAAGGAAATGCCTGCACATTTTTAGTTATTAATAAAAAACATGAATGTGTGGGAGGAATCTGAGTTCACTATTGCACAAAGAGTTGGCAATAGAAGCAGGATATGACAGATAAATGGTGAGAACTGTAAGGCAGTGGGTGTCCAAACAGTAGTGCACATACCACATAGGTGTAAATGTCATGAGCACAGTTTGATTTTCCACCAGAGAGACCCTTTTCATTCTGTCATTTCGCTGCTCCGTTTCCCCATATTTGCTGTATGTCTCCACTGTCTGTCCAAAAAGTCTATCTGAGCTGCAGCTGAAGTTGATGTTAAAGTATTTCTCTCAATTAAACTTATTTGGCTTTCTAATTCCTTGCTTTTCAGGACTATCAACTTGAACTGACAATTTGATTCTCAAAACTTCTAAATAATTAATCTAATAATAAAAAAAATACTCCTTCAGTATTAGTGCCACATTTTCTTCGTTTTCTGCTGCGGCTCAACTGACATTTGTAGAATTACAGCATAAATAAGATGAAAGAATGGTAGAAGTGCAATGACAAAATCATGTTTGAGATTTTACATATTTAGGCAAAGCAAATAGCTTAGTTAAAACATTGGAATTTTCAAGTTTGCTTTAATTAAAATAAAGCGACAACAAAGCTGTTTATTGGAGAAGAACTAAATGATTTAGGCGCTTCTGATTTAAAGCTGTTAAGTTCATTTGGATAAACTTAATTCAACTGCTTGTTACAAAGTGAAGTAAATCATATTATAGGTCCAAGAATTGTCTTTACTGAGTGCATTAATGGCACAAAACTCGATATAAAAAGACATTTAAACTTAAAAAAATAAAACTATAGTGTCAATATTTTAAAGCCAAAAGTTGTTTTTAATTTCGTTCATCAAAACGGATGTCATTTATGCTCTCAAGATCAGTGTTAATGCTTTGCAGTTGACATCATTATCACCATTTTAACTTGCCCCAGTACTAAAATTTGTACAAAAATAGTGCAACATTGTGTTTAAATGAGAAACTGTGCTGTGGATAAAAGTGATCTAGATATTCAGTCTGGTAACTTTTAGTTAACATCTAATTTTAGCGTTGAATAAACTGAAAATTTGAGCTGGTCATGACTGTAATGATATTAAAACTATAAACATTCAGGAGACAATACAAATTCAGATCCATAGCTGCAGCACGACTAATAAAATACTCATTAAGTCAAATATTAGTCTGAAATACTTTAAAAGGAAAACAGTCATTAAACTGTGTTTCAGCTTACACGTCAAAATGAAATGTAAAAAAGGTGACAAAAATAGAAATACACAGAATGCTCATTAGGAATTCCGTAAACATCAAGTTTATGTTCCGGTTTAATGACCACAAATCCAGATAGATCCACCTTTTTGCTGTAAACTCATGCAGCACAGCACCTCTGCCAATTATGTTTCTACCAAAAACATGAGAAGTATACATTTTCTCCTGGCCACCACAGCTTTACTTTTCTATACTCGTGTATCTGTTTTTCAAGTGTGAGAAACACAAGAGCAACCTTCAAAAACTCATCATCCTTGAAGTTAACCGCTCTCTTCGTGTCATCTTCTTTTTACTCTCACTATTTGTGGAATCCTTTCCTAAATGGAGGACACATAAAAATAAAGAATGTGGGCACAGAAATTGGCTGAGATACCGGGCTGTGCATCAGAAAACGTAAGAATCAATATCTTTGATCAATATCCTTACATCATTTTTAGATTCAGTGAAACTGGCCAACACTTGGTCAAAGCTTTCACCTGACCTGAATGAGGTCCAATACTGGCAATACCTCTGATGCCGACTACAAAAACAGTATCCGAAATGATAAACTGCAAGGTGTTAGTCTGACACTTAAAGGGTGCCACTAAGTAACTTTATTTTTGAGCTGTGTTGAAATAGGATGACAGATTGGAGTTTAAGCACACTGCCAGACTAGATGTACTGGATGGCAAGACTGCGCGCACAGAGGCCTGACTTGGCAATGTATTCAACGATGAAACACAGCAAGTATGCCGATTATGAAAAGGACTGAAAAATCTAATTATATTATGCAAAATAGATTGAAAAGGCTGTGAAGTGATGTAATACATTTAGAGTGTGACAGCTGATGAATCAGCCTCAGCAATGTACGTTTATGCAACAGTTCAAAAGGAAACGTTTCTCCAACTGTACAAGGTATAGTTTCTTCTAGTTGCTTCCCAGAAGTCGTCTCTCCAGCAGCTCCATTGGTTAATCACCATGTTCAAACACATTTTGACAGCCCTGTTTACACACACACACACAGTCCACAGATTTCAAACCAGATAGAGGAGAGCTTCTCCAGGCAACTTATCCGCCAAGCGATTCCTCCAATCCACGTGCAGGATGTGCAACACAGTCTAATTACTTCCCCCTGCCAATTCTGTCTGCGTTTCGCCACGTATGTGAAGTGTTCTGCCTGATCACTGCGGGATTTTAAGCATAAAGTGAGGAATATGTCGAACAGCAGGTCAAGTTCCTCATACATGCTGCGTGCCGGCAGGAGGGAAGAGAACCCTGAATACTAATACTGGTTAACTGCAGCCTCGTTCCACACGCAAATTCCTTAGCATGTCTCAATGAACCACTGGAAGCTGCAGCAAAAGCCTCTGTCTGCAGTTCAATAGGCTCATTCTAAGCACAAATACAGCTGTCAACAACACTGTTTAGGAATGTGCATTGGCATTATGTGGCGATTTTAAATCAATAAATGTCTGTGTGGCTTGTTGTGTCACTAAGACATTTCAATCTGCAATGTAAAGTCCATTGCCAAATATTGCTCAATAATAAATAACGAGCTACATGTTTATCCGTCTCTTCTGTTTATCTTTTCAATGAATCTTAATATCAAAGTGTTTGAGAAGTACTCTTATTCTCTGGAGTGCTTCCATCTGTGGATGTTTGAGTATAATATAATGTAAAGAGATTCCATATGCCCTGTGTGCTGTATTAATATCCGTAACAGCGGGTTGTTTGTTAAGCTTGTTACATTGCTCAAGGTAAGGTTATATTTTTCCGTATATTCTACAGAAAAGCTTCACCTACCAGATGTCAACAGGGACTTCAAGCTTACCTCTTGAAATCGTGTCATCCCACTTTTGTTTGTCTGTATTACGCTCATGAAATTTTTATCGTACCTTTGACAGTGGTGAAACGGGATGTTCCGAGTTTTTGAGAATGTACTGCATAAGTAAACATCACCGCTTCACCACTGTTTGCCGTGCATACATTTAGTCCACTTCCTTTTGAATTGCACACATCGCACTTTATCTCCTGTTTGAAGTGAAAGTGAAACTAAACTGCCATCTCAGTCTTCAGCAGCTATCTGCCCGCTTGCTTTGTGGAATCACTTGCGAGTTATTTGTCACAACAACGGTATCATACAGTTTTGAACTGTAAGAGTCGATTTGTAGACACAAATATTTGTCTGTTTTAGCTGAATCACTGGACAATGCGGGAAAACAGTCTGACAGCTGACTTTAAAATTCATTAAAGTCACTCTTTGGTCATTGAGTTAACCCCTAAAAACTCATCTCTTTGTCTGAAAATACCATAATTGGAAGTTTTCCAATGAAACTAATCTCTTCCTACCTTGAAATGACTTAGATATAATCTATACTGTTGATCCTCTGGCACACCTAAATCTATTCAGTCTCTAACTCTCTTCACAACTGCATCTTGAGCACTTTAGCTCGCCTATGACTGCTCAAACACGAAAAACATTCGGCAAGTTGGACCTTTCAGTCAAACACTTACAAACCAGAAACTGATTCTGAGAAAAGTAGAGGAAGAAAAGTGATGACGCAGAAAGTCCCACTCTGCAAGTTGAGAGGATTGTTTTCTTAGACCTGAAGAAGCCTTTTGAAAGAGAGATCAAACATCTTCAGCAACGTTAAAGAGAAGTCCAATTGCTTTTTACTAAAACCCCTTGGACTTTCACGAGCTGGAGGACTAAGGATCTACACAGGCATATTGTTTTCTCAGGTTTGGTATGTATGAAACCTCATGTTTTTGAGACTGTCAGCGGTACAGTAAAATCTCAAGGTGGAAATGCCCAGCCATGGCGTGAACTACCTTTTCACTCATCAAGTCTCTTCCAGCATATAAAAAGAACATATGGACATGCCAACAAGGAAAAAAAAATGAAAAAGTCCATAAAGTGAATCCCAGGTAGCTAATTTCAGCCCGATCTCACGAGGATTCGTGAAACTGTCACGTAAGTTTTAGTTTCGGTTTCGTGCGCACCAACACGATTTCGTCATGTTTTTCGTGCCACTCACCACGAAATGCGCACCAATGTATTTTAAACGGCGGACTTTTCGTGCCACTCAGAACGTATTTCAAAAGAATGTGTATGTTATATTTTTAATGTAAAACCGTGGCGAATCCAACGCTATATTTTGCATGACATCGTCCCTAAACATAACCCTAACCATAACCCTAACCATAACCTAACCATAACCTAACCATAAGCCGGTGGTACACTTACCAATTTGCATAGGAATTTCAAGAATGTCCGGCGGCCGGCGGCCGCAAACGCAATCACACAAGCAGTATACGCCGATGGACAGCTTAGATCGTCATGAATCCGCCGGTATAAACCACTTTCAGATGTGATTACCACAGCGAAAAACATTTCGTGGTGAGCGGCACGAAAAACATGACGAAATCGTGTTGGTGCGCACGAAACCGAAACTAAAACTTATGTGACAGTTTCACGAATCCCCGTGAGACCGGGTTGCTAATTTGCAGGACAATAGATCTATATATATTCTTGGATAAAGACACAGATTTATTAGGTAGAAAGCTAAAGTCTTGCTAGTTAATGCATTAGCAAATCAGCTCAAAAGCTAACGTTGTTGCTGTTTAATGTTCAGGTACCGCACAAGTAAAACAACTAAAGTGCTAGAATGCTTTAAATCTATTCGGGTTGCTGTTACGATGAAGTGTTTTTTGGTGTTGAAAACGTCTCACTCAATGCGTAATTTTGTAAAGTCATGCAAACAAACTGATTAATAAAGGAGGACATTATTTTTCCACAGTGACAGGGAATCAAATGAATGTAGAGTACTTTATTTACAAAGGCCATCATCATCAAAAGAAAGAAAAAAAAATGGGTTGAGTCTTTTTCAAAGGAAAGCACCACATGTACTATACAGTTGACATCTGAAGGTTGCAGAGAACAGCTACGCAGGTTTTGCTGAGCAGAGTTCAATTGACAATTACAGGACAATTGCAAATCCTCAAACTCAATGTATTTTAGCAGTAGTAATTAGAGAAAAGTCATGAAGTCAGCAAACAGTAACACAAAAGTGCTTTGTGAGCCTGGAGACCATACTTACTGCTTATGGATTGACCTTTCCATTTGCAACATGAAGAAGGTCTTGATACTCTTTTATGACTTACAGTTACTGGACCAGCCCTTATGTCTCCAGAAGAGAAGAGCATGTGCCCGTGTATATTTGTGGTGTGAGTTGACATTTGATAGGGGGATTATCATTACAATGACAAATAAAAGAGGCGACGATACCACCGAGGTGACACTACTTATGCACAAACCCCATGCAGAAAGATGGATTTTACAGCATCAAAACACACACACGGCTCAGTAATGTGTCTTGAATGGAAATTAAAATGGACTCGAGTTAGGCAGCAGATTACAAAGCTGGCAAAGCTGCTGCTTTTAGACATTTGTGAAGACTCTTGGGGATGGTCGTGGATTTACCACTAAGGCGTCCCAGCTGACTTTACAGATATTTCTCCAACTATCCTTGATATCTTTCTCTCTTCCCCTTTTACTCTTTCCTTCCTGCTTTCTGTCTCTCTGTGGAAAAGATATTTCTGTCACACGTCCTCATTAAATCATAGACCAGCTAGACTTTGTAAGTTGAGAAAATGCCTTCAAAGCACACATACGCACACACCATTGTCAATGAACAAGCGGACCACCCAGCACAGTACACAGACAGGGTTTGCCTAATCCGTAGTTAATGAAAAGAAGAAGACTGGGTCCAACAAACTCTCGCAGTTTGCCAGTCTGTACAAATCCACTGTGAAATGAACGCTATTTATAGAAAATACCAATTCCACAATAAAACTGGTACTTCTCATCAATATCCTTTGAACACACACTTTTCAATAATACGAGAAAAAAACACAGTAAAGCCAGATTTATAATAATGAAGGACTTTTGATTTTGCATGAAAGACTCAATAAAACTGCTACTGAGGTTGGAATGACCTGTTTCTGGCTGTGATCGCACCAATAAACCAGGGAAAACACCATGGATTTGTTTTCCTCTGCTCATTATAGAAACACAGGATTTTCTGCTGTAAATATACTCAACTACGCACTGAAAGGCAGAGAGGGGGAGGTTTATAAATGGGGAAAGGAGTCATAAATACTGCGGTTTGGAGCTCAGAGCAGCAGAGGGGCCATGTAGTACAGGACAAATGGCCCACTCGCTCTTCAGTGTCGACAAGCTGGATTGTCCTGGAGGAAGCTTCTGATAGAGGAAATTGGGTTAAGTTATAGGATAGGGTTTGGAAGAACAACAGACAAAGAGTTTAATTCAGCATTGAAGTTCACACACCAGGGACTAAATGCTTAATATTTAGTTACAACACTTATGAATAAGATTTGTGATCATCTTTAGTCATGTGGGTATGTGTGCAGACTAGACTGCATACAAGCTGCTCTGCTATTAGATTTATTTTATTATCCCAATGAGTGAAACGCTGCATTTTGAAAATCTCTTCTTTATTTAGTCACAGAAGCAGCACAGAAATAAAGATTTCAGTGACTTTAAAACCCCCACTATTATTTATGATAATTAGGATGCTGTACTTGAATTGACAAACCCAATGGTAATTATAACCGTCTACTGAGCCTCTTTTACTTAACTGTTGTGGCATTTGCTATTTGACTGTTTTTCATTGCTCTGACCAACCTCATTTCCAGTCACAGATGACAGTTATGTTCAGGAAACAAGTTCTGATAAAGGCACTGTACATGGTAAAAATGTTACTTTGGCATGTAGCTGGTGAAAACATTCAACATTTTGCAGATTAAACTGGATGATATTTTTTTTGGAGATGATGGACACCAAACCGGAGCTGAAAGTATGGCTGAATGGTGAATCTTCTATTTAAAAGCAGCCAGAATCATAACACCAGATGACAGCTACAGTCATGTTTCTCAAAGTGCAAAAATCTAAACTTTACCGACACAGTGTCAGCATTGTGGAGGACAATCCTAGTTACTGCTTACGCTGGGATGTCATCTAATATTAGAGTATTTATAGAGTTGTAAAAATAGCAACCAGAATGCTGTGTATGACTATAGTTTCTCCAAATTATGACTCTGGTAACACATTTGGTTCTTTAACTTAAAACCACATGGAACCTGTGGTATAAAGCTCTGCCAGTGGTGTTTTTTTTATGGCACATTATGCTACTGTATAGCATGGATTGCACTCGTGCCTTCTTCTGTATGGTGGTCCTCACTTGATCCTAAACAGTTATTCATCCATAAAGTGGTTAATTGTAGCACTCAAACTTCTTCAAAACTGAATAAAACGATGCAGAACTTCTAAACATTTTGGCTACATGTTTCTGTCAGCGAATCACACACCAACAAAGGCTGCATCTTTAACCTCAAGGCAAAGATGTCTACTGAACAGATTTCCCAATGCATCATTCCAAAAAAAAGCCCTGTGAAACCAAAATGTTGTTTGATTCATACATTTGTGACTACTCATACTTCTTGGCAGCTTTATGTTTCTCTAATATAAAGACACTCTTTTCTGAGATCCAAGTATTTAGTTGCTTTAATGTTCACTTTTTTGTATCTCAAGTGAATCTGCAGGTTACTGACTGGCTGCTGAGATGTGTTGCTCAGTCAAAGCAGTTGAGCACATAGTGGCAGGAGAAATGCTGCTCATTTAATCCCATAACAACAAAATGCTTTTAGCTGTAAAACACAAACTGCATTCGTCATGCTGATGTTATGCTGGTTTGGCTCGTGCTGTAGTACTTGAAATTAGTCTGGGTCTCAAGAATAACCCTTGAAGGTCTCATGATTGGTCTTGTCTTGGTCTTACACAAAGTAAGACTGTTTGATTTTTTTTTTTCTTTTTTATACACAGATATTGTAAATTGTATGTAAAACATCGTCCTTCAAATGCCACCTATAATTTGAGTCATGTCAAATTTAAGTTTTGTACTGTTAATAGCTGTTAATCACCCATCCCCACCCATATTCATGGTACTTGGAGTTCAGTGACCTAATACAATTTTCCCTTTAGCCCAACTCAAGCTCTACAAACCAGAATAACTCTAGACAGTAGTTGTGTAGGGCATTTCACTTGTAGTGCTGTTTTCTCATCATCATCTCATCAGAAAAGCTGATGGAGTCTTATTTAAATCTGCATTTGATGTAGGCCAACCCTGTCATCATGTTCTGATAAACAACAACATCACAAACGCTCACACAGTACAAATATTAAAATGTGGTTTCTAAACAATCCCATTTAAAATGTTTCACAGGAAGTTCAGAACACCACCCTAAAAAATGTACAAACACAATTCAGGTCTGAATGCAGGGAGCTTTTGCTGCGTATCCGACGTCTAATCTGTCATGGCCAATGAAAAGACAGAAAATAAAGGCTGGGACAGGCACAAAAACATGAGAGAAAAATGCAGGAGTGTGAAGAATGCACAACGGACAGCATTTAACAGAGAATTCCCTAAAGAGGGAGGGAGGAAAAATGAGAAAAATAAGACAAAGAAGCAAAACAAAAAGGAAATAAACTGCTCCCTTCTAAGAGAAGAAAACAAAGTAATGCTCCTTTTTTTTCTGGCAAGAGCAAAACCAGGAATAATAAGAGAGAGGGAGAGAAAGTGAAGAAAAGAAGAAGAGAGAGTGATGACCATGCCCCTCCACCTCTTCCATGTGTTCTCACCGAGGAGAATAAAAATGTTTAAATTTCATCTTTGGATGACCTTGACCGGCCGAGAGCGGAATTACATTTCTGTGGAGAAGAGTGGATGTTGGAGTGGCTAGACTGAAACAGACCATGTCAGACATGATTAGAAAATACTGAATAACACTGGGAGGGCTACAATACATAATGGATCACAACTGGCTTGCAGGGTGTACTTCAGTGAGCGGTGTATTTCAGATGAGAGGTGAAGGTGAAGGCATGTCAGGGTCTCAATGGGTAATTTGCTTGTGTTTAAGAAAAATGTGTGAGTCTGTGCGAGCTTTCATAATAGAAAAATGATGAAAGCCACCGCTTTGGTGAGGACATCATGACTGCTGGACCGATTCTGATTCTGATTTCGACTCCTACGACCACATCCGTTGCACTCTGGGTCAGCTGGTTTTGACAGATAAAATCACATAGTTTAAGACTCTTATGAAGTCTTCAGATCGATTTGCTGTTCTTAAATACTTTAACGCTTTTGATGTTTTCCACTCGCATCAGTAGAGAGTCCAAGAGAGACATCCTAATAAAAACATACAGCTCTGCCTAAAGTTAGCTTCAAGCCAACTTGTCTCAGTTTTGATTCCCTCAGTCAAACCTTGCACTTTCTCCTTCTGTTTTGGCCTTTTCAGCACAAATGTCACTGCATTTAAACAGTGCAAACGTCCATCTATGTTTGATCTGCAACAAGAACATGCAAAAAGTTGAATTCTCATGGGACTTTTTGGATTCTCTACTGCCACAACTTTACTTAGTCATTACTGACCAATGATTCTGTATGTTGTCTGGTGTATGGGCTCAGTTATTGGGTTTATATTCAATTTTAACTGTCAAAGACCAAAAAATCTGTGCAAGTTGGTTGAAATATGTGTGTATTTGTCCAAAATGTCCTCAACAAAATGTAGTTGCAAATGACTCCTAAAATGACAGATATCCAGTCGTGACAAATGTATAAAGTGACAAAGTGGTGGTGGTTACAGAACTCACGCCCTGGAGAATGGGGTCATCTAAAACCACTGTTTTTAGAGGTAGTTTGATTATGATTTCGCTCTAATATTACTTTTGCTTCCAGTGGTGTGGTTAGGTTTAGGCACCAACATTACTTGGTTAGATTTGGGAATCAATTATTTATTTTAAAATAGAATCCATCCACATTTGCAACGACCTTCTGCCCCATCTTTTTGGGAACCAGGTTGATCGGTCCAGCCCCATCTAAAAGAAGTGACAGTGGCAGCACCCCCGCCATGTAAAAAGCTTCGGGAATCTGAATGCATGTATTCAGATCACTGCAAGGAGGTTTTTGATGGAAATACTGGTTATTCTAACCCCCTTGAACAATCAACTAGTACTGTTGTCTTTCAAATGAGGCTGGGGTGGATTTGTCCATTCTATAAATTTTAGGTATTCTTGGCTTAAATAGTTTATTGTGCCATAAAAACACAAGTAGTATGTAGTAATTTGCTACACAGTGGGGTACTTTTACCACTATATTCTCATATTGATTTTAGTTGACAGGAGTGAGGGATTGTAAATGAAGTTATTCAATAATAAAGTAAACATGTTGTGCTTCATGCTCACTTTCGAGTTTGTCGATATTCAACTGAGACCGCATGTTTTCTACACTGAAGTGCTGTCGGTGCCAAAACACAACCCTTAGAGTGTTTGATCATGCTTCAGTCGCTACGAGTGATTGCCAGAATAAAAATCACACATAAACATTTTATTGACAGGTGTCATTAGCAGCATCGTTTCGGTGTTTCTTCATCATGTTCATGCATTGCCTTGCTTATAAAACTGGAATCCGACTGAATAATTTAAAATGGAAAGAACAGAAAACAACTCATGTCTTCAAGCCCTCTGCTCTACAAATATACATTTGAGTACCTAAATTTTCAAGACCCATGAATGAAAAGCAATATAATATATGAATTTCTGGCCTGTTGCGCTGAACATAGCTGGAAACCTGTGCATAGTACAACCCATTTATGGTGTTGATCCACAAATATGCATCTGTATGGAATCTACTATGGTATGTAGTAAATGCAGAGTATATTAACAGATTTGAATGTAAAAATATACCAATATTTACAAAGACTTTAAGTTTATAGAGAGCTGTGAAAAGTACATTTCTGACCTTAAAATGCCGCATTTATAGCTGCAAGCAGCTCCCTACCCACCGTACCCGCTCTCACAAAACTTGAAAGACCCCAAGTTATCAAACACTAAGCTGACTCAGACAGACTATTCATTCCCTATGATATCTTTTAGACTCTCACTTTTGATGCAATAAACCTGTCTAAAACGGCTATTTTGCTGAGCAAGGAAAATGTCTCACTGCTGTCATGTGGATAGCAGATTTAAGGCTGCCTGCTCTGCTTTCTCCCTCCTTCCCTGTTATATATATTTGATATGTATATATGTGTGAATATCATATCTGCCCTATGCTGATTTCACAAACTGAATGTAACATTTCCTTTTAATTTTAAGAGTTTGACTCAAGACACTAATCTGAAGCTTGTTGTACTCTTTAAAAAATAATGTCCTACCTCCAGGCTATGGTTAAAATTTCAAATATAAAAATAATACATAGTATATTCATGTATATATGAATCAACATAACTAAAGACAAAATTCCGCTTGAAGGATTCTGTTTTTCCTCTATGAAGGCACATTTCTGGCACTGTAGAGCACTCACAGTTTAAAGGCCGTCACACACTGGGAGTTGTTCAGCAACATAACATATTTAACATGCATTCACACTTGAGGCAGGAGAGTCAATTACCAGAGAAAACACAATTAATTATTTTCTTCCTCTCATTTGTTTTGCACTGTATTCACCCTGCAGTGATACGATGTATATTTATGCTCCTAATACTCTGCTTTTCCCTGCTTTAGAGTTTGAGGCATATTCATGTATATTTCAGGAAACCTCTACTTATAAGAGTTTGTCTCAGCAGAAATCGAGAGGAATATGTGTAAATTAAACGACTGACAAAGACTGTGCATGTATTACATGTTGACACATAATCATTTGAATACAATACTCGGGTAAGACACACACACTGAGAAAGCTCATTAATGACTGAACTGCTTTCAGGAAGTTATGCAAATGCGAGGGACACTGTTTTATGCATTTCATTTTCAGGGCATTTTTTTAATTCATGGATTTCACACTCAGAATTTGAATACCAAATACATTAGAAATGAAAATAGTGTGCAGTAAATACAGTACAGTATTGAGTATTTTTTGCATTTCAGATAATGGAACCAATACAAAAATCAACAAAAGCAGTTCTTTTGTTTATGCTACAGAGACACCAGGTGAAGGTAAGCCACCAAAATGACATTAAATTTCGGTAAAGCTCTTGGTTTGGGTTACAATCCACCCATGCTAATGCTAACCACCAATATTCTGCCCCTTAGCAGCCCTTTAAGTACCTTTTCACATAACTTCTTTATACTGTGGAAACGATACATTTTGCACTATGGACCGATGCAGTTTTTTCACATCTGGGCTGCTCTGTTCTACTATTTACCTAAAATAGCCACCACACTTCAAAAATAGCCAACATTATATGTAAATGTGGATTACAACCAAAAGTTAACACGCGAAGACCTGTTCGAAGGATCCAAGACCCAACCTGGTACCCTCTCAGTCTAATGGGTCAGTTAGAGACCAGCAAGACCAGGGTTTGCCATCAGATACCATCAGTCTCAGAATTAGGTTTTATTTTCAGTCATTGTTTAGTTTGGGTAAAACACTGTTGTTGAAAATACAATTCAGCTGTATAGGAATTACATTTTGTGGATCCTGGGTTAGTTAAATGTGTTCAGGCTTGGGTAAGGTTTTCCATGGGTTCACAACAGCAGACCCATGGAGACGTTTACTTTGCACAGCCATGCTCCACCCCACTGTGTTTGATGGATATGTATAAGAGTGACACATGCACAAGCAAAACAAGTGTGAACTTGTCAATATAATCAGCTCATTATTTAATGTAGGAAGCATGTCATATTGATCAGATATTTTTTTCCAATGCAAGACCGAGAAAGAAGACATACTTCTTAACAGCTGCATGCTCCATTACTTGATATCATCTCTAAAAGTATCTGCAATTGGATCATTACTTTCTCACTACCAGCAGCATGTTTCTGAGTCTGTCTTAACTTTCAGATAATTCTGTGCTAATGTGATTTGTGGAATCGTGTTGTATGCAAACTAATATACCCTTGGCACTGCCCTTCTCTGGTGAGGCGAGTTGTCTGCAATTGTGCTGACAACGCTCAATATCAACCAGTTTTGTGGCAGAGCAGCCGGACAATCTGTTTCTCATCTTCGACTTCAACTTCAGCTGCTGGAGTGGTTCCACTTCGTTAGACTTGACAAGTTGGAATAAACTCTATTTCTATCCTTCTGCTGCTGAGTTGCTCTTCTCTCTCTCTCCTTTTCAAACAAACACACACATTTGGACACGCATTTACAAGTGCTCGCATAAGCAAAAACACATGCCTGTGCTTTCAATAGATGCATGCATAAACAAATACTCAAGGAAACAGATTTAAACACATCGAAGCAGAGGCATTTAAAAATGCATGCGAACGCGACACTTGCAGAAAAGACGTTTTTGAGTTAGCAGACATCTGCTACGAGTCTGTCAGTAATTGTCTGATAACTGAACAAGCAGGAGACATTTATCACCCTGCCTCCTCCTCGGAGACGGAGACGATATCTCCTCCAACACCTCCACCCACACCTCCACCAATCTCCTCTGCTGCCTCTGGATCACAGCTGCTCACCTCCTCTCCCCATCATCCTCTACATTTGTCCTCCTCCATGTCATACCCATTCTTTGCTCTTCATCATCTTTTACTCTTTGTCCTGTAGCCTTTTCTTTATTTTCTTCTCACCATCCTCCTACTTCTCCCTTTTTGGGAAGCCTGTATTTTCTTCATCTGGCTCTGTCCGGTGACTCCAACATTTTGCTCACCTCTTCTCTGTCCTTCCTACTCTCTTCTTTTTTTATTCCTCTGGAGGCTGCACTGGCCTCATGCTTTTGTGTCATGCCTTGACCTCACATGTTTCTCATAACTTTGGTAGGTTTGCCAGGAGAGAGAGAGAGAAAAAAAAAGGTGAAACAAATATTATTTTGCCCTGTGATGCATTTTATTAGATCTGTTGCGAACTGTGTATAAATCAGAACACATAAGAGAGAATACTGATGAAAATGTGTGCTACTGCTATCTGTCCTCTGAATGTGTAGTAATTTGAACAAATATTGGCTGTTTTGTACAGTTTAATGGATGGGTTACTGCTTACGTAAACACATCTGATGACATCTGTTTCATCTCTAATGAAGCCAGACCTCGTTCTTGAAAGAAAGCCTCATCATTTGTATAAATATATATGCTGCAACTTCAATCCCAGCTGCACGCTAACTCACTTAATCTCTGTCCTTTTCTGACAAGCCATTTATCCCACCAGTGACTGATTATCTTCCAGCCCAGTTACCTAAAATAACTGGCACTAAATTCCTTTATCATCATCAAATTGAACGTATTTTTCAAACAATAGTTTGCTAAACCAAATAATTGCTACTTCACGACTGGGAATTGTCCACATTATACAGTAAATGAGCCCAGCAGCCTGGCTTCCTCAAGCTTCCTTCATTTATCAGTTCAGGAACGAAGGAAGAGCTCTACAACCCTGACGCTGATTGACTGAATGCAAAAGCTCCTTATTAAAAAATGTGCAACTGAGCATGACCAAACAAGACCATAAAACTGGCATTGAGACAGCATGATAGCACAATATACTGCCACAATATAACACTGTGCAGCTAATGTGGCTAGTCACTATCAATCCTTGTGTGAAGTTGTAACACAGTACATATGGTATGAAACTATATTATGAGAGAGAAACTAACCTAATTACTGGGTGAACAATCCAACTCTTGGAGGAAAAGACAATGAGGGATCATTTACTGTATTTAAATGGATGTGAATTTCACAATAAAAGTACATCTTGTTGGCGCAGTGGCTAGCGCTTCTGGGTTTGAACTTGTTGGTTAGTTTGGACTTCTCTGTTTGGAACCTGTACCTGCGCCTTTCTCCAGGTACTCCGGTTTTTCCTCCAGCAGTCTGAAGACATGCATGGCAGGGTAACTGGTGATTCTAAATTTACTGTTGGTGTCTTATCTAGAGTGTATCCCACCTCTCACCCAGCTGGGCGAGGCTCCAACCCCCTCCGACTCACTACAGTTGTGGTTGTCAACCATCCAGCTGCACTGTGCCATCAAAACCCAGAGGCACATGAGGGGATGTAAGCAATTGCTACATACCCACAGAACTTTCATGGAAAGGTCTTACATTCATTACATATCTTCAGGCAAATTATGTTTTATATAAATTTAAACTCATAAAAAACTGAGTTTAGTTAAATTAAAGTTTAAATGTGACAATGAACATATTTTACTCTGAAGGTCAATTATGGGCAAAAAGTGGAAAAAAGACTCAGACAGTAAAGATAATGAAGACATGAAGATGAATAAAGCAAAATTCAACTGAGAAATATGATAAAAGTTACATAAAATTGGATTTCATCGCTGCTGCTACTGCTAATTCTCTGTGTCCCTGTGAGAAGCTAGCAAACAAAGTCATAAAGTCATCAAAAGTACACTTGAAGGACTTGATAGAAACACACTGTGCTTATTACTCACACACATAACGTTCTGCTACGACCACTTTGTTGGAAAGCAGGCTCAGGGCTCACACTGATTGCAAGTTTTGATTCACATAGTCTTTGAACATGGAGTACTGTGCTATAGGTTGCATTCTGTCTGATAGCTACTGTCTGGCTGTGCACTTAAAAAGGTCGGGATCTTGTGCTCCACAGAGAAAAACAGATATGGATCAATGGATGTAAAGCGCAACATAAATATTTTCTTGAATCTACTACTGAACTTTTATCTTTCATCTTTCCCTAAGTAGCATCTGATATGTGTCACTTGGTTCAAATTTTGTCAGCTATAAGATACATGTGAGGAATGACCCAGGTGTTGCCCAAAGACTTCGTAAAGTTTCTACAGTTGAGTCTCGTAGAACTCAAGCCTACTGTATCGAACAGATTTCACTAGTTTCAGGAGGGTGTTTTATGTATTGTAATTTAGCAGGTCTGCAGTCATGTTACCTAGGAAATACTCCAGAAAATATAGCATCTCCTGATGACTCATCTTATGTCTGTACTGTGGTTGCTGCACTCAATATGGAAATGTCAGTGTGTGTTATGAGACAAGTTTTTGATCTATTTTGCTCTATCTTATAGGGATTGGTACAGAGAACTCATTATGAGTTTGTATTAGTATTGGGCTGGTCAGAAATATATAATAGAAACCAGTGCATCTATCAGTATTTGAACATGCACTGATTTGTTTAACCTTGTTGCAATATTATTACTTAAAAGATTTTTTCTTTACATTTAACCATCCACTAATCAGCTCATTAGTGTTGTCTCTGGACTGTAACTACACTGGACAAATAAAATACTAAGTGAGCTATCTCGAACAAAGCTGAAAGAAACCCCCACAGCTAATACCGTGGAAAATCTGGCAAATTGATGGGACAACACAGCGTATTTCCAGACAAAATGACTCGCTTCTGAACAAACTGCAGACAGTCGACTCCCACCTGACTGAAACTGGCGAGCGATCCCGCTGCCCACATTAATGCGACCAGCCGACTCATGTCAAAGAAACACTCATTATCAGATGAAACAACTCCACAGTTATTAACTTTAGAAAGTTACAACAGCAGCTAAAGTTTAAACACAAACATTAAATTAGTGCAGATTTCTGTGGTGGTTTCATCCTCTTTGTGCTGCCAAAATTTTCAGCAGCTGCCTGCTCTGAAATCTGTGAAACGTACTGTATAAGTAATTTTCTTGGATCCAACATGAGCTGTAATCACAATTACTTTGGAGCTACAATTCTTTGCTCTATATTAAATATGAGTTACCCTTTAAGAACATGGAGTGCTTGGAATGTATTAGAGAAATATCCTTTATTTCAGCTTCGAAGCCAACACAAATGACTCATTTCTTGTTGAAGCTGCATGTACCGGGTATGTCTGTTAAATATCTATTAATAAATCCATGCTGGAGGAGCTGCTACGTGTCTTATCACTGCAAGCCAGATCACAGTAGACCAGTAATATCAGCTGTTTTTTTGTTGTAGTTTATTTGATGTACAACTGTAGAGAAAATGGCTTTTTTTTCCTGTTTCGTACTAATGTCTTCAGAGAGCCATGTTGCAAATGCACAAATATTCTATCAAAAAACCGATGAACAATGATTTTTGAGACTTTGCACAAAAATACCCGGACTGAAATATTAGAGCTGTACAGGCTTAGCTGAAAAGTGCAGGACCTTCGGAGACCTAAACCTAGAGCACATAGAATATTTATAGGAGACTTTATAGCCCGAGGCTAAAGGCCCGCTAGATGACATTTCACTAGCAACACATTTCGCATTTTCTGACTGTTATTTCTGACTCGACATGGCAACAGAGTGAGCACTTGAAGAGCAGTCTGCAAACAGAGGAACACACTCGACTGCTGATGAATGAACTGTATCTGATGAAATGGCTGTTTGATAGTCAAAGGACTGCTCCGCATGAGGTTACACACTGCTGGGACACTACTGTTGTTATCACAGTCGGGCGGCAAAGACGCCCTGCTAATGTGTGTCCTCTTGAAATTATTCAGGAACTTAACTGCCATTGTTGCCTTAAATAATCCCTCGTGCTGTCTGTATTCAACAGTACTTATCTGTAAAAAGCTGCACAGATAGGAATTATGTCCAATTTATGAAATAACAGTACACTGAATCTCTTACAAACTTAACTTTTATTTCATAGCAGATTTTAGTAAACGCCATTATTAATAATCCAGTCTGTCCAGATGCTTCAGTACGGTTCTAAATGCCTGAATTGCTGCCGACATCTTAATTAAACACTCACTAAAGGCTGTTCCTCCAGTTGGATAAACAACCCAATCAGAGCTGTGTAGGCTGGATAAAGGATGCAGATGTCAACTTCCTGTGTCAACACCAGAAAAGCAGAAAAAGAAAAAAGAAGGGCAAAAATAGTGGAATTACAGACTTTTTGTAAAACTTTTATATCGACTTGTTCAGTCAACACTGAATTTATTGCTCCAAGCAATTATTTCTGTTGCTGTCATGAAAAATATCCATCCTGAGCTGACTAATGAAGTAACTGTTCTAATTCTATTTTTATTCCCTTCCCACAAACATCGACTTGAACATTTTTTTTCCATGTATTATTTCTACTGTAGGCCAGAGGCACCTCCAACAGGGGGCACATGACCTCAACAGAAATCTCATTGGCATCTAGCTAATTAGAAGGTGGTTGTTATTAAATTCAGATGGTTATTTAGTTGAAATGTTAATGATATCCAGTCATTTTTCATTAATAACTGATTGTTTCCATAATAAATAATTATGAAATTTGTAAAGACATGATCATAATGAACATAAAAACATTAGTTTTTTTATTTAAATAACAAAATTATGCAAGATATACATCTCATGGACTTCAAAAGTCCCTCAATTATATATTGACCCACCATTCGATGAGTCATGTAGGACAGCAGTATGTGCGTTGTTTCCAGATGTTTGTAGAAGTCTTTCCTCTGACTTTATAAAATATTTGCAGTTTCAGACAGCAGTGGAACCCATATGAGATTGCATAAAGTGCCCCCAGGGGACACATAACGTGCTTTGAATTGAACTGAAATTGAATATGAGCATGTCCTAAGTGGTAGAGGTGTGTGAATTTAGGCAGAATATAGTTTGACTGTGGGTATAAGCCTGTAACTGACTGCTCATTTCAGTTGGCTTTGTGCTGCTCAAATGATATCTGCATGGGACCGTTTTCAAAATTGACTTTGCTACGTGAAACAATGACTAACACTAAAGAATTAAAGTTTGCTGAGGATTTAGATCTTGCTTTAGGGCCGACGTAGGAGGGTTTTTTTTTATTTATTGTGTGTGTGTTAGTGGATTACCCGTTTTAATCTCAGTGCTCATCTTGCAACCAAACTGTATCCTTCACGTCTCCCAAAGATGATTGTAACTGGTGTAAAGAAATACAAACAAACCAGAGCTTTTTCCCCCTACAGCAGAATGATCATCAGGTGCAGCTGGTCCAGTATGAACTACAAAAGGGGCCGGCAAAGTCAGACTGGGCACAATGACTTCATTAATAAAACTAACAATTACAAAATATCCCTGACATGGAGACAGGATCGATTCAGATCGAACACTAAATGACACACAGTACTTTTCTTTACCTTCTTGAGCTGCCACACATAATACGACCAAGCAAAAACATTACAGTTAAATGATTTGTTCCACAGCTGAATCCTGAGCTCCTTTACAGCTGGGTTTTATTCCTCTAACAAAGTCTGATTTGTTTACTGCAGTTAAAATAATTATCCCCCGCATTGTGTTTTTCCGTCAGCGAGAATTTTCTGTTTCACATCAGGATATTTACAGCGATGACAACATTGTGCATTAAGACCACGGCCTCTCCAATCAGTGAGTTAATTACCACAACATGGCAACAGTAGCGATGCAAACACATTTATAATTTGCTGTGGTTTGATAAATTAACATCACACATGGACAGAAATTAAATGAACTATGAACTATATACTTATGGGTGAACTTCTTAACCTCAAATGCAGCAGTCTCTCTTCTCCTCTTCTCTACTTTGAACAGTGATCACCCTGTTAACCAAGATGTTTAAAGTACCTGTATCAGCCTCTGCATATCACATATTTATTCAATTTCACTAAAAAAAAATCTAAACAAACGTATACCAGTTTGTGATCTAATTTTGCCACAGTTTTTAAACATCTTAACAGCTTGACGGAAGATTTAAGAGTTTGTTTTGGTTTTTTGGTTGTTTTTTTTTCCCACAATCATACAATATGTGTACTGAACTGCAAAGCAACCGTTTCTTACAGCTGTGCAATGACACTAAGACTCTCTGAAAACAAAAGAAACAGAAAAAAAAAAGTGTCATCAGTAATGAAATAGATTGTGATGCTAATTTAGGTATGACTATCAGTTTTTGTGTGCCGCTCCAAGATTTCCCAAAAATGTATAAAAGTGCCAGAACTATAGATTGCAACATCTTAACACTGGCATAGTACAGTTCTGTTTATATGCATACAATGCATATTTATTTTTTGGTCTGTACTTTTAGGTCGTACACCTTTCTTTACAGCGTAATCACTGCTTTTTACTATTATATAGATTGTTGATAGTTTTAAAATAATCACTGCTAAAAAGAAGACAAAGAAAACGAAATCTAAAGGATATATTTAGAGAAATTGGTGTCAGGAATCAACGGTGAGCGTTGTGTAATTCAGAGCTGGTAACCATAGACTGCAGGTGCTGCTAATCTGAGGTGTGTGTGTTGTCTTGGGGTCATTGAGGTCGAGGCCAGCCCAGAATAATTTTTTCCATGTCTTTTCTGCTCTTCCTCACCGCTCTCCTCCCCTCTGCTCCGGTGCTCCTGTATCTCACCCCGGAGGGAGACTTTCTCAGCTGCTTCTTTGTTAAAATGACAGGCCCTAATAGAATAAATAAGGGCCCTATTTTTACCTGGCTCCTGGCAGGGTGATCACATTTACACACATACCAGCACGCAACGCTGCACTGGAGGTTGGTAAGGAGGTGACACCTGACTTGGTGTGTGTGTGTGTGTGTGTGTGTGTGTGTGTGTGTGTGTGTGTGTGTGTGTGGGTGGGGTGGGGGTGGGGGGGGGTGGGGGCTTAGGTTGAGGAAGGAGGTCATGGTGATTTAATTGAGAGAGAAAGTAAGGAGGAGATGTTGAGCACACAAAGCTAGAAAGAAAAGGGAGAAGTAAGATAAGATGGCGAAAAGGCAGATATTATATATATACATATGTATGTATATGTATGTATATGTATGTGTGTGCATGTATGAGGAGCTTTAGTTCTGGGAGCCAGTGTTTACTACAGACACACCTTTGCATGTCTGAAATTTCCATTAGTAGTTGCTATTTTTATTTCGTCTGACATTTAACAATTTAACAAGCTCTATAATGTCACCTTTAGGTGTTTTTGAAGCATATTCAATTTTTAATTGCTGCTGGAGTGTTTTGACAGGACTCCAAAGCATCTAATTATTTTGAAGGTGTTTTCAAGCAAACTGGTCTCCACAAATTCTCCTTGTGACAGGTCACTCAGCGAACAAGAGACGAGGCAAACTAAATCAGGCTGATCATATTCACATCCACTCTGTGTTTTGTGAAGGCGCTCCGATGCAGCCTTGGTGCTGTCCTCATTTTCAGGAGTGTTTTAAAGAAGTTTGGAGACACTTCTTGAAATATTTTGGAGCAGCCCACGCAATCGTTGATGACATGAATGAGATTTTTTTTTTTTTTTTCAGTATGGAAGCATAAAGCCTTGAGAGGATAGTATGGAGCTATCTCCATTAGTTATAAAGTAAAGCTTTCAAATAAGTTCAGAGCCGGTCCCTGACAGTGTGAACACATTTTGCAAAATAAATAACTGTGATTAAAAAGCTGTTCTCAGATGCACGAAAGAACTAGTTTTATACATCTGCATGTGTTATATTTAGCCTTGAATTTGGAACCTTATCTATACGCTGATAATGTTCAAACAGGACTGCAAGCAATTGAAATCATCCTGAATAGATATCTTAATCAGACACCTAGGGCAGATCTCTTAAACGGACAAAAACAACGGTAAAGACAAAATGACTAACATGTTAGCAAACATGTTACAATCTATGCAATTATGAGAGATATGTCTCTGTCCACCTAATTCTGCATCTTTTTTAAGCTATGTTTTGGTCTCCACCACCTACTCTGCTTCTTGTTAGCTTTGGTCAGCTACGATGTGATGCTGAGCAGGTTTATCAAGGCTTTTCTGGTGATATTGCTGCCTGTCACTGTAAACAACACTGATAAGAGCAGCGAGAGTGAACCAAAACAGCTTGACAACCAAAAGAAATCACCTAAAAGAGGCCAAAATGCTCCATAAAGGTAAGAGAAATTCCCAAATTACACAGGGTCATTTACCTATGTGAACTTCAAGCTATTGCTCTTTTTTGTTTTTCCTTCTGTTAGTGACTGTGGGCTCATTTTTCCAAGGACACAACACAACCGTAGCAAGAAGACTGGAGAACTAAAACGTGGTGTTTAGTACAACAAAGTTATAATGTTAGAAATCACAAAAAAGGAAAAGTTAAATTTCCTTGAGTATTTACACAAAAACTGGAAAAACCTGGATTCAACACATGTCCACAGATAAAAGCAATACTGGAAAAAAAACAATGAATAAATCTCTGCTCTGTGTAAACACAGCCGAATAGTCTACAGATTTTTGTCAAGAGATTGTTGGGTGTATCTGAGTCACTTTGTGGTCAAAATCTCAGAATTGCAACTTTTTTAAGGAATCCACTTAATTTTTGGTGGATTTGAAAATGAGACATTAATAAAAATAAAGTAATTTAGATCAAATGTTACAATTTACAGCTTGAATTTGGCCAATTTTCCCATCAGAACTGCACACCACACACCTTTAAAGTTCTCCTGTAAGCTGATAATCCAATGATTGTTTCAGTTTTTTTTTTTTTTTTTTACAGTTTTTGGCACTAATATATGTAATTTAGGCATTTTGTTTTAAAGACAACCCACCAGGAGGTTTTGGGATTTAAAGGGTTAATTCAGTGCTAAAATAGAAATGTTTATTCCTCCAACTATAAATGCTTCACAAAGCTGCATCTTCATTTAAGCAGTCAGCAGGTATGAAGGTTAAACTCTATCAAAAGAATTGCTTTCTTAATCAACCACATCCACATTTACTGAATTTGCACAAATAACTGCTTCTTGCTGGCTCTAAAGTTCCTTAACTTTCCAATCAAATGCATTTTCTCCACGGAATAAACAGTTGCAACGTGAAACCGAGTGGCGGAGGCATTCGTGCTGTTCATGTGTGATCTCTGCTGTGGTAATTGAGGTCATGTGTCTGACAAAAAGAAACTCACATCGCAACCGAGTGCAAGGAAGAAAGTGCTATTAATCATGATGACAAGGCATCATGGCCACACACACACACACACACACACACACACACACACACACACACACACACACACACACACACACACACACACACACACACACACACACACACACACACACACACACACACACACACACACACACACACACACCACGGTTAATGAGCTATGGCAGTGTCTCCACAAACATGACTGACACAGCAATGGTACTTTAGCAGTGTGTGCCTCTATATGTGTGTGTGTGTGTTGTTTTCAGGTTCCTGGGTCATTAGGAAACAACTGGTGGAAGTCTTCAATTAACTTTACAGACCGTGGTGCGGCGTGCGGTTCTTTCACCCGCTGAGCTCCGGTCTGTTGAGTTATAATTCACAGTTGATGCACAATTGCCACAAAATATCAGAGTTCTGGGGACGCTTTATTGATTTTGTATTAGAGTGAAAATTCACACCGGAGGAATGGCTGTTTGGGTAACAGCGCGACTTCTGAAAAAAAGCTTTTCCCATTATTTTTCAAACAGCCAACGCAGTATTTGATTATGTGAGAAAAATGAGATTTTTTTTCCCCCATAAATAAGAAATTATACAAAGCAGGTAACTGCAGTTCATACAGATGAAGTGCTCAAAGCTACGCTGCTACAGATGAAGGGGATGCAAAACACTTCGCTGCAACAGGGAACACTGTTTCTTCAGTAATGCAAGTATTTGACAAAAAAATAAAACATTTCATTACTGTGTTTGGATGTCATGCAGTATTTAGCTACATGCATAGCTAACACATTAACAGATGAAACTCAGACGGCTGAAATGCAGAAAATGATGAGCCCGGCTTCTTGCTGAATATGGAGGGAGGCTGCAGTCGGGCACATCTTGTATTTGGAGCAAAGGGTGAGGACATGGATCATCAAACTCTCCTGTGAGCTCATTACTCCCTCCAAAAGGCCAGGACGTTTCCAAGAAGCCAGGAAGAGATTAAGAAAGATGACTCTGATTTCAAGTTTTTGCCAATGGAATCAATTTCTTTTGCTCAAAACGGATGGTCTTGGGCCAGGCTGAAACAGTTACCCACTTAAATTGAATCATTTCAGATCCTCACAGCCCGACGTAATCACTGTGCTCCCGTTTGACAGGAAAAATAGATTCTGGATGGATTTTGCACAAGTAGAGACAATCAGATTTCCTTTGCCACACGGACTGAATCAGTTGTTTTTGTTGTTGCTTTAACATGGGAACTACAGGAAAGTAGTGGTAGTAGTTGGAAGAAAGCAATTTATAATTAGAAATTTTGACATTTTTTTTAAACAATTATTTTGTAGCTATTATTGTGTGGCTAATAGTGGGAATATCTGTAAGACGTGGAAAGATTCATTGCATTACATGTTATTTAATTTCCGTGACAATTTCTTGCAAAGTTCTATGCAATAACATTTATTAAAGTTTATTTCGATGGTTTCTTGAACACTTGTTCTTCGGGATTCTTCTTTAAAAAAAAAATAATTTGCTTAACTCCCACTAAATGTCACCTAATTATTTATTCATAAATAAATTCATTTTGTATTATTGAAATATTGTTTTTCAGTAAATGTAATTTACATGCTTGCCTACACACTAATTGCATAACACACATCAGCAATTCATTAAAGTTAATTATTTGTAAGTGTACTAATTACTCTCTTTTCTTGAATATTCCCAAATTCCATGTACATATCAGAATATGATTGGAAACTACAAGTGCAGGTGAAATGAAATGTTTATATTCATGACTATACTCATATATAAACTTGCTACACAATGCAGTCAAAGCCATAAAGAAACTGATCAAATCTAAAGTCATGGAATTGTGATATCAGTCGTACAGATGCGTTGTTCAGTAACTACACACACTAAATAAGCTTATATGTGACCTTGAGGTCCACAAAAAATAAGTGATGCAAAGCATAGCTTCACTAACATCAATCCAGGGAAAATCTCCGTTATCTCGTGTGATTTAGGGGGAAATCTTTAATGTCACAGTTTACAAAGAAGAGGCTAAAAAAAGAAGCAGTATAGTATTTTTGAGATCGTGTTTAATCGTTTAGCAGCGTCTGCAACCGGCCTGTCTGAGGCGGCTGGAAATGAAGAGTAATGCACTTTTAGTAAGGATAGAAAACTCAGTCATCTGATGCCATCTATCTGCACAGAGGCATCTGGGAGTGAACGGCGGCGCACAGCAGGGGTGTCCTTGGACAAAGTAAAGGAAAGGATGAAAAGCGGCCAGGACAAACAAAGGAAACGACGGCAGACAGTTTGACGCCACTGAGGTGAAACCGAGGGGTGACGACTTAAACTCTCTTATGTGACTTACAGAGAAAACAAGCACAGGTAACAAAGAGATGGATGACTGACATATGCTGGCATTTTGAGTCATAAAGCGAAAAGCAAAGACATCGGTTTTATGATTGTCTGATGGTGAAGCAGCAGCGCTTCAAGCACTTCTCAAGAGACACAGCTCATTGTAACTGTCTGAGACAGAACAATGCTGATCATGATGCAATGCGGGAATGTGATCGACAAGACACTTTTCTACCATGCAGGACTCAAACAAATACAAGCGCATCGTGACATTACATTCTTGGTAATGTTGGACACACATATAGTGGAGACAACAAAGAGCATAAAGGAGCTGCAGAAAACATGTACAATAGCTGTCATCTGCTCGGCTAGTAAGACTGTGATCAGCAGCCTGGAGAGTATTTGAAATCTTTGAGATGCACAACAAATAGGAGCTACTATGTGCTGCAGTATTTACAAGTACTAAAGTTTTGACAGTCTTTACAAAAAAAATGGATACACTACAGTGTAAGTTAAAGTTCTGCATTTGAAATCTTAGTTGAACAACATACAGAAGCTTCAACTACAAACTGTACCACAAGTATCAAAGACAGAGTGCAGAGAAAAGTTGCAGAAAAAAATCTATATTGCTAGATTTTTAACAGCCTACTATTATCTGAATGTGTAAACATCTTTTTAATTATGCAGCCGGGGGTGGTGCAATTACTTTTAACTGCTTTCATTACTGTCATGCAAATTGTATCTATAGTTTAAACTGTTCTAACATACTTTCTGCATGTAAAAACTTAGCGTGCAAAATAAATTCCAGTCCTTTTCCAATACAAAGTGTGAGACAAAGTCAAATGTCTTGTGTACAAATGAATTAGTTTTAACATCACAAACTTCTAGTGCTTATACAATAACTTAGTTCTTCAACATATTTTTTACTCTGATAAATTTAACAATGAGCTGCAAATACAGTTTAATTAAACCAGCAGTTTCCATGGAGATTTGAAAATGGTCAACAAAGTTATTTGTTAATTTAAAAACATTTGAATTGAACTAAATTAAATTGAAATCATACTTTTAAAATCCTAATTGTAAGTGTATGTTTTATCTGAAAAACTTTATAGTAACATACGAGGTGTGATCAAAAGTTCCAAAACCAAATTTGATTTTAATTTAGCTGCCATCCTTGTCAAAGTAATCTTCTTGGGCAGCAAGGCAGCGCCTCTGCAATACTTG